>NC_081530.1:5000-217500 GCF_030273125.1 Centropristis striata
ATCCTCAGTAGTGGACCCCAGGATCACAGGGTGTTTCGGCCATTTCTCACTAGACACCCTCACCTGAGGAGAGGCCCAGCCAAGGTTGATCAAACCTTGGTGTGTGTCCCAAGCCAATTAGGTGATTTTGTTGTATTATATTTATTTATTTATTTTTCTTCATTTTATAATTCATTATATTTTATCTATTTAACATTTGTATTTTCATAGTATTCGATTTTGTATTTCATTTATATTATTTTTGTTTTTTATTTCAGTATTATTGTATTTTTATTATTATTTTTTCATTTTATTACTTCATTTTTATTTTATTATTTATTTAATTTTTATTTAATATTATTATATTTTTATTTTATTATATTATTATTTTATACTATTTTTATTTTATTATATTATTATTTTATTTTTTATTTTATTAAGCACCTATTTTATTATTGTATTATTATTGAATTAAGAGACTGTATACCTTAAGTAATGATGTTTCCTACAGGCGAGGTTTGCCCTCTGCTGGTCGAGGTATGTATTGCACCCCCAAATAAATTGTAATTTAATTGATGAATTGAGATTGTTTTTTGAGTTACATTATTAGACTTACCTTTTAGAAGAATTGCTGGGTGAATTCTGCCCTCTGCTGGTCAAGTTTTATATTGCATTATGTCTTTAATAATGTACTTTTTATGGATTTAATTGATTTTCAGAGTTATAATTTATTTTAAGATTAATAATAAAATACTTATCTCTTATATATATGCTTTTTAATTTGTATTGTAAATTTAATCCATGTTAATTCTTCAATATTATGTAGTATTTTGTTTTAAAAAAATCTAAGAATTATATTTAAAATTATATTATTGAATAAAGTTTGTACTCACTTAATTGAGCCTGAAGGAAGTCCCTCTCTGTCTCTCTGTAGGCCAGTCCATGCTTCATACACCGCACAGCTATAGATCTGGTATAAAGATCATTGGTGTGTATGGGTCCTATAGTTCCCTGCAACCCTTCTCACTCATGGTTTTGTTTCAAATCCAACTTAATTCCCTTATTTTATCTCTTTTTACTGTACTTTATCCTATTTTTTCATTCCAAATGGGTGGGTTATTGAGTATTTTGTAAGTCAACTAACTCTTGGGATGTTATTATTAAGTTAAAGGATGTAATTATTGAGTTTAATAGGTTACAATGCCCTTTAAAGGCGAATTTGCCCCCTGCTGGTCAAGGTGAGTATTACATTACGTTTCCAAATTACATTTCATTCATGAATTTCATTTGTTTTTAAAGGGTTATTATTACACTTAGCTTTTAGTGACATGCAGAGTAAAGTTTGCCCCCTGCTGGTCAATGATTGTATTGCAATAAATTACCCAATTACATTTTATTAATGAATTTCATTTGTTTTTAAAGGGTTATTATTACACTTAGCTTTTAGTGACCTGCAGAGTGAAGTTTGCCCCCTGCTGGTCAATGATTGTATTGCAATAAATTACACGATTACATTTTATTAATGCATTTCATTTGTTTTTAAAGGGTTATTATTACACTTAGCTTTTAGTGACCTGCAGAGTAAAGTTTGCCCCCTGCTGGTCAATGATTGTATTGCAATAAATTACACAATTACCTTTTATTCATGTATTTAATTTATTTTTAGAGTTATATAATTACACTTAACTTTTAGTGACTAACAGGGTGGATTTTGCCCCCTGTTGGTCAAGGATTGTATTACAATAAATTACACAATTACATTTTATTCATGTATTTAATTTATTTTTAGAGTTATATAGTTACCCTTAACTTTTAGTGACTAACTGGGTGAATTTTGCCCCCTGCTGGTCGAGGTATGTATTGCAATATTTTTTGTTTTCCTTTTTTCTGGTTAAGGCATGTATTGCCTTAGATTTTAAAACTAGGGTTAGGTTAAAGGGTTAGGGTTAGATTGTAAACTATACTAACTTTACGGTTAGGGTTAGAAGCTAGGGTTAGGGTTAGGTTTAAAATTCAGGGTTAGGGTTAGGGTTAGGGTTAGGGTTAGGTTATAGGGATGAATACGTCCCTCGAGGGCCCCCTCAAGAATGTTTTTGCCAATAACTCCGGATAGGAATGTCCTATCGTCATAGAACCAAGTTCCTTGGATTCCTTGGCCCCAGACCTTTCTACTGGCATTCATCTACCTGCACTGCTGATTTACTGTGCATTCTTTACTGTATATATTTCTATAACATATTCATTAGGGTTAGGGTTAGGGTTAGGGTTAGGGTTAGGGTTGGGGTTGGGGTTGGGGTTAGGGTTAGGGTTAGGTTATAGGGATGAATACGTCCCTCGAGGGCCCCCTCAAGAATGTTTTTGCCAATAACTCCGGATAGGGTTAGGGTTAGGGTTAGGGTTAGGGTTAGGGTTAGGTTATAGGGATGAATACGTCCCTCGAGGGCCCCCTCAAGAATGTTTTTGCCAATAACTCCGGATAGGAAGGGTTAGGGTTAGGGTTAGGGTTAGGGTTAGGGTTAGGGTTAGGTTATAGGGATGAATACGTCCCTCGAGGGCCCCCTCAAGAATGTTTTTGCCAATAACTCCGGATAGGAAGGGTTAGGGTTAGGGTTAGGGTTAGGGTTAGGGTTAGGGGTTAGGGGTTAGGGGTTAGGGTTAGGGTTAGGGTTAGGGTTAGGATTAGGGTTAGGGTTAGGGTTAGGGTTAGGTTATAGGGATGAATACGTCCCTCGAGGGCCCCCTCAAGAATGTTTTTGCCAATAACTCCGGATAGGAATGTCCTATCGTCATAGAACCAAGTTCCTTGGATTCCTTGGCCCCAGACCTTTCTACTGGCATTCATCTACCTGCACTGCTGATTTACTGTGCATTCTTTACTGTATATATTTCTATAACATATTCATTAGGGTTAGGGTTAGGGTTAGGGTTAGGGTTAGGGTTTAGGGTTAGGGTTAGGGTTAGGGTTAGGGTTAGGGTTAGGGTATAGGGATGAATACGTCCCTCGAGGGCCCCCTCAAGAATGTTTTTGCCAATAACTCCGGATAGGAATGTCCTATCGTCATAGAACCAAGTTCCTTGGATTCCTTGGCCCCAGACCTTTCTACTGGCATTCATCTACCTGCACTGCTGATTTACTGTGCATTCTTTACTGTATATATTTCTATAACATATTCATTAGGGTTAGGGTTAGGGTTAGGGTTGGGGTTGGGGTTGGGGTTAGGGTTAGGGTTAGGTTATAGGGATGAATACGTCCCTCGAGGGCCCCCTCAAGAATGTTTTTGCCAATAACTCCGGATAGGAAGGGTTAGGGTTAGGGTTAGGGTTAGGGTTAGGGTTAGGGTTCAGTTAGGGTTAGGGTTAGGGTTAGGGTTCAGTTAGGGTTAGGGTTAGGGTTAGGGTTCAGTTAGGGTTAGGGTTAGGGTTCAGTTAGGGTTAGGGTTAGGGTTAGGGTTCAGTTAGGGTTAGGGTTAGGGTTAGGGTTAGGGTTCAGTTAGGGTTAGGGTTAGGGTTAGGGTTCAGTTAGGGTTAGGGTTAGGGTTAGGGTTAGGGTTAGGGTTCAGTTAGGGTTAGGGTTAGGGTTCAGTTAGGGTTAGGGTTAGGGTTAGGGTTCAGTTAGGGTTAGGGTTAGGGTTAGGGTTCAGTTAGGGTTAGGGTTAGGGTTAGGGTTCAGTTAGGGTTAGGGTTAGGGTTAGGGTTCAGTTAGGGTTAGGGTTAGGGTTAGGGTTAGGGTTAGGGTTCAGTTAGGGTTAGGGTTAGGGTTCAGTTAGGGTTAGGGTTAGGGTTAGGGTTCAGTTAGGGTTAGGGTTAGGGTTCAGTTAGGGTTAGGGTTAGGGTTAGGGTTCAGTTAGGGTTAGGGTTAGGGTTAGGGTTCAGTTAGGGTTAGGGTTAGGGTTAGGGTTCAGTTAGGGTTAGGGTTAGGGTTAGGGTTCAGTTAGGGTTAGGGTTAGGGTTAGGGTTCAGTTAGGGTTAGGGTTAGGGTTAGGGTTCAGTTAGGGTTAGGGTTAGGGTTAGGGTTCAGTTAGGGTTAGGGTTAGGGTTAGGGTTCAGTTAGGGTTAGGGTTAGGGTTAGGGTTAGGGTTCAGTTAGGGTTAGGGTTAGGGTTAGGGTTCAGTTAGGGTTAGGGTTAGGGTTAGGGTTCAGTTAGGGTTAGGGTTAGGGTTAGGGTTCAGTTAGGGTTAGGGTTAGGGTTAGGGTTCAGTTAGGGTTAGGGTTCAGTTAGGGTTAGGGTTAGGGTTAGGGTTCAGTTAGGGTTAGGGTTAGGGTTAGGGTTCAGTTAGGGTTAGGGTTAGGGTTAGGGTTCAGTTAGGGTTAGGGTTAGGGTTAGGGTTCAGTTAGGGTTAGGGTTAGGGTTAGGGTTAGGGTTCAGTTAGGGTTAGGGTTAGGGTTAGGGTTCAGTTAGGGTTAGGGTTAGGGTTAGGGTTCAGTTAGGGTTAGGGTTAGGGTTAGGGTTCAGTTAGGGTTAGGGTTAGGGTTAGGGTTCAGTTAGGGTTAGGGTTAGGGTTAGGGTTCAGTTAGGGTTAGGGTTAGGGTTAGGGTTCAGTTAGGGTTAGGGTTAGGGTTAGGGTTCAGTTAGGGTTAGGGTTAGGGTTAGGGTTAGGGTTCAGTTAGGGTTAGGGTTAGGGTTAGGGTTCAGTTAGGGTTAGGGTTAGGGTTAGGGTTAGGGTTCAGTTAGGGTTAGGGTTAGGGTTAGGGTTCAGTTAGGGTTAGGGTTAGGGTTAGGGTTCAGTTAGGGTTAGGGTTAGGGTTAGGGTTCAGTTAGGGTTAGGGTTAGGGTTAGGGTTCAGTTAGGGTTAGGGTTAGGGTTAGGGTTCAGTTAGGGTTAGGGTTAGGGTTAGGGTTCAGTTAGGGTTAGGGTTAGGGTTAGGGTTAGGGTTCAGTTAGGGTTAGGGTTAGGGTTAGGGTTCAGTTAGGGTTAGGGTTAGGGTTAGGGTTAGGGTTCAGTTAGGGTTAGGGTTAGGGTTAGGGTTCAGTTAGGGTTAGGGTTAGGGTTAGGGTTCAGTTAGGGTTAGGGTCAAAAAAATTTTTTTCGCAGCAGTATGAATTGTCTTTGACCACCTTCGGTGGTCAAAGACACTGCTGCGAAACCCTTCTTTTTTTAACCCTAACCCTAAGTGTATATATCCAGTGTATAAATATAGTGCAGGTATGAATTGAATATACTATAGGATATATACAGTGAATGAATATGTTGTAGAAATATATACAGTAAAGAATGTACAGTTAATCAGCAGTGCAGGTAGATGAATGGATGGTAATAAATAGTCAAAAATAGTCATGAATGTGGGCAGATTACAGAACAGTAGGTGGGTCACTTCTGTGTAGAGTTCAAGAGGGTGACGGCTGAGGGGAAAAAGCTGTTCCTGAACCTGTTGGTTCTGGAGAGCAGGGAGCTATAGCACCTCCTGGAGGGGTTAGGGTTAGGGTTAGGGTTAGGTTCAGCTAGGGTTAGGGTTAGGGTTTTGAAGCAGCATGAACTCTCTTTGAGTCAAGGACAATTCACGTTGCTTCAAAACTTTTTTTTGGGCTGAAGCCGGTTCTTTGGGTTCTTTTGGCTAGGGTTAGCGTTATGTTCAGCTAGGGTTAGGGTTAGGTTCAGCTAGGGTTAGGGTTAGGGTTTTGAAGCAGCATGAACTCTCTTTGAGTCAAGGACAATTCACGTTGCTTCAAAACTTTTTTTTGGGCTGAAGCCGGTTCTTTGGGTTCTTTTGGCTAGGGTTAGCGTTATGTTCAGCTAGGGTTAGGGTTAGGTTCAGCTAGGGTTAGGGTTAGGGTTTTGAAGCAGCATGAACTCTTTTTTTTTGGGCTGGAGCCGGTTCTTTGGGCACCAGCTCTGGTCTAAAAGCAGTACAGGTAAATAACAGCAGCCGGTCACACCCACCAAAAGCTGACATGGTGAAATACTTTTTTTTCTCCTTTTGGATGCATAAAAATAAACCTAGTTGAATATGAATCAAAAATGTATTTATGTATCCGGTGGAGGCTACTCTGCGTTGTGTGATTTGACGAGGCTTAGACCAGATATCTTTTTGGAGGGGATCTCCGATACTAGAGTTCCGTATGGAGTTTGGGAGAAAAAACATCTTCAGCTATTACTTAAGAGTTTTCTACACATTTTAAACTTGACAGAAGAAGAGTTTTTAAATCTCTGACGTAAAGTTACCAAAACTATTTTGAAGAAATTTGTAACATCCCTTTAACTTGTGCAGTTCAAGTTACCAAAGAGTTAAAATATCAAATGTGAAATTCTTCCAACATGGCGGCATGCTGTCCAAGAAGACATTCTTTTAAAAAAAGAATACAGTTTACATACTATTCTTAATATCACAAGTGTTATTTAAACATCTTTACATTATTTTACTTCATTTCCTGTATTTGTGAGACACATAGAGGCTCGCATACATTCATACAGCCTTTTCTTTTCCTAGAAACCACATAGAGGAAACATGCTCCGACACGTCACAATAACAGTCCTTTAAACAATGAAAAACAAAAAAAATCAGCTAACATGCAGGAACAAACACTTTCTCTGCTCTCAACCACCAGAAACTAAAAATCCACTTCAAACACTAGGTAAAAATCAAGTTTAAAAGTTTGACATGTAGCATGCAAACAAAACATCCTGATCTTTTCATGCTATATAGTGTATTTCTGTTTATAAATGGCTGCAGTGAAATGAAGAAACAAATATATATGGAAAGAACAGACGGTAACTTAAAGCTGGAAACCTCATCCTGTAAACTCAGTAATCAGGATTTAAGTGCAGTGAAAGATTCCTCCCAGACTGAATCCAGATCAGAAACATAGAAGAATTTAAGAAACATCCTTAACAACCTCAGACATGAGCTGAGCAGAGCTCGTAACCTCAGTGCTCTTAACCTGCTCAGGTCAAAAATTTGACCAACACAGTGAGAACAGTTGCAACGACATTAAAGGGTCCCTACACATTAAAGATTTTTATGGCAGAATCTGAGGTTGTGCGGTGTATGGAACACAGAGACTGGTCCACAGAGAGGGACATCCTTCCTTCAGGCTCATTTGTAAGTGGGTATAAACTTTATTCAATAATATAATGTAAAATAAGGTTTCTGTAAATGGTACATGTAAATCTAAAAAATAAAGATTAATTCAATTCATGCATGAAATGTAAAAAGTTTTTGTAATTTGTTAAAAGGTAAGTAATATAAATGTATATAAATATATATAAATACAATGTAACAATACAATGTAAAATAATATGTCTATAAAAGGTAAATCTTAAAATCTATATCTAAAAATAAATTCAATCCATGAATAAAATATAAAAAAAAGGAAGTGAAATACAAACCTTGACCAGCAGGGAATAATGCAGGTGCAATGCAGAATTTGTCCAGCAGAGGGCAGAACTCACCTTAGAAAAATCCCTATTTAACGCATTACAATCTCTAAACTCAATAAAATAAATAATTAAATATAAATCAAATATAAAATCAAATACATTATCAAATATGGTGAATAATTATCAATATAATTCATAAAAATAAACATAATATAAAATAAATAAAATATAATTAATTATTAAATGACGGAAAATAAATCTAGTACAACAAAATAACATTAGGGTTAAAACATCAAGACCAACCTTTTCCAAAAAAGCCTCAGCAAATAGAATGATAAATAGACAAAAATAGACTAATTCTAATTCCAGTTTAAAGGGGGTAGTAAGTGATGAGAGCTGCGGACGACGTGCAACGGGCAGTCCACTTTAACTGCCCAGTCGTCGGACGATGCAGGGGGAGTCATCGAGATAACTTCAAATACCCAACCCTAACCCTAGCCCTAACCCTCGAGGGACGTATTCATCCCTATAACCTAACCCGAACCCGAACCCTAAAATAGAGCAAAATCATTCACAAACTTTTTGTTATAAACATTACAGTGCTTTGGACAACAACATGACATGAGAAGTAGAAACAGGAAAAGTCACAAACTATCATGTGAGTTGAAAAAGTGTGAAAAAGAGCTTCCAGAGGATGAAATGTAAAGAAGAAAGCAGAATGTAATCTCTCTGTGTGAGCAATAATGTTTGTCAGCTCCAACAGAAGCTGAAGGACCAGGGGCATTAACTTGCATTGTAGCGAAATCCGTGTCAGTATCACGGAAATTTGAGTGATTCCGTGGCTATTCCACGGATTTTGAGTTAAGCAAATCCGTGGCTATTTAACGGATTCCTGTGAGACCATGTTGGGTGGATGGTAAGAGCACAAATTGAGATTGTGTTTTGGTGTTAAAACTACTACTAGTATTGACAAGGGGGAATGCTTTAGTTTAATTTTATATTTACATTTTTTTTTTAAATGATTGAGTTATCATTAACTATTAATTCATTATACGTTGGGTATTTGTTTTGTTATATTTCTTAAAACTGTAATGGTAGAAATATTGATCATAAATTCATTTCAACAGGAGGGCCTGAAACTACTGACAGCCCACAGAAGCAGGCGAGACACTACAAGGTTCTGCAGGAGCTATACAAATCCAGGCCCAGACCCAACAAGAAGGATGCTGCCCAGCTCTTGGACCTTGAATACCGAGCAAGACGGGCTTACATTGACTCTGATGTTATGAAAGAGCAGGACAGACCTACCAAAGTTCTTCAAGCACATCCCTGCTTCAGAGAACTGGATCATGTAAGCAAATTAAATCAATTTAAGTTTATGTTTGATAAGATCGTAGTAGTAAGACATCAGTTTACACATTGATATTTTATTTTTCAAAGATATTTTTCTACCTGTCGTTCTGTGGCAGATAATGGATGAACTGCAGAGGATCCTCAATCAAGGTAACTCTCACTTCATACCTGAGCTGAAGAACCGCTGGGGGACCTTTTGTGAGAGGGCCCAGTTTTATGGAGTTTTCAAAAAAGTCATGAGACCGCCGTTGTCAAATAAAGGTGATTACAGACCTAATTGCTGACCATGTTTGTGTAATGTTTTTTGTCTTATTTTTTAAATAACTGACTGCAGTAAATAAAATCATTCTGCTTTGTTGTTCACAGTAAAGCAAACCATTGCCATGATCAAGGCTTTGCCGGACATGTTTCCATCACCTGTTGCTCCACCCAAGAAGTTAGCACATGCAAGTGAGAGGATGCTTCACATCCTTGAGGTAAGATATTCATGCATCTATGACAGTATACAGTTTTTTCTGTGTTCCACGACTTGATCATAGTCCTTCAATAGTGAATTGTTTTGTGATTGTTTTTCTTATTGTGTGTCAGTCTGCAGAAGACCCCAACTCCTTCGTCCAAGCAGGACCACTCCTCAGCCCTGTCATCATTGTGTGCTAGACCAACTGCATCCTGGCCATTGGCACCAAGCCTGTGCTCATCTTTCCAAAAGAGGACATCGCTGACAGCGTAATGGACATAATGCCATGCTACTACACTTTTCACCTCACCTGGCCCAAATGCATAGCCACACTCCTGTCTGTCCTGCAGACAGAGGTACTGATGGACACCATACACCAAAGAGATATGACGTCCTCATATACAAAAGCTATCGCTGACTGGAACAGATTCATCACTGAGTAGTGCATGAATATTAAAGTTGATGCCCGGTTCCATTATTGTTTGCCTTGGGTGATACAGTTTGTTGAGGTCTCACAAGAATATGGCACTGTATCAGATGTTTACATATTATGTATATTATTATACAGTTTACCTTTCAGTTTAGGCTCCTCCCACTCACACCACCTCATATCATGCTACACACACACATACATACTCTGCTGTGCACTAATGTTGCCTGTTCTTACCTGTCCAGCTGATATGTAGCTGCATGCACACTACTTTGTGTGTGTGTGTATTCAAATATGTATCTGTGTGAGTATGACTGTATTACAAGTCTCACTTTCACCTTTTAACCTTGAAGGATGTTTTGTTGTGCTCATGTGCATGTTAAATATAATAAAGAAGCATTTCATGGAAGTCTGCTTCATTTCTTGTTCTAGTACTGTCAGGATCACTGATTATTGCCTTATTTCAAGAATTTTAAGAAAAATATTCTACATACAGAGAAAAATATTTGTAGCTATATCAAGAAAAGTTCACTAGTTTTTAGTGTGACTTTGCTGGTTTCAAGAAATATAATGCCTATGCATATCATTATGTCAAGATGATGGCTCTAGCATTTACTTAATTCAAGAATATTTTTCAACATATTGAGAAAGTAGGTCACATGTATTTCATTAGAATCAAGAAAAATTCACTTATTAGTCAGAATACACTAATTCTAAGGTATTTGTGGTTAATTAAGATTAGATATTTTTACTTGTTTTGAAAAGTCTTGACAAGCCAAATTTTCTTGTTCCATTGGCAGATCATTTTGCTATTTTTAAGCAAAATACACCTCATTTTTATACTTTTTTCTTGTTTTTGAGAGGTGGCTTTTTGCAGTGAAACCAGTTTCCCCAGACTCACATGCCTCCTGTCTGACAGGGAGTCTGTCATCCACCTGCAGGTGGAGTCAGGAGTCAGCTGGGTGTGTGTGTGTGTGTGTGTGTGTGTATATCTAGCCTAAACAAGATAACATACTATGAGAACCAGACTGTCTCAGGTCCGTCTGTGAGAAAAAGACACAGAGCTACAGTGAAGAAAAACACATTGTCTATCTGCCTTCTTATAATTATTCAAATAAAATGTAACAGTTTCCTTTGTTAAAGTCAGAGGAGAATCATTAAGGAGTCCGGGTGTTTCTACTCCACACAGTTTCTGGTCGGTGGGCACGTTGGCCTGCGGTGGAATGTAAAACACCAACCAGAATGAATGAAGCAAACTCACGGGGGAGGAGAAGGGTTTACACTTCATGAAAATAATTTCAGAACAGGAGAAAAGTGCTGCTGGATCACAATATCACTATATTTTACAATAAGACGATTAATTTAATGATGACTGGGTCAGAGGTATCTCAATGGGACTTTCCTGGCTAATTAAAGGATAAATGAATAAAAAATCAAATTTCTTTTGGTTGTTAAAATGATTATTAGTGGAATCAAACACAACCTGTGTTTCCGGATGTAAACTGAATGTAGAATGTCGTCCTCACTTCACCTCTCTGACTCACTTCAGTCCACAAAAGGTTTGTCTGGGTACAGAAACTTCACCTGGCCGCAATTATAATTAGATCACATTTGCATTGAGTTTGGTTTGGAAATACCCCGAATAACATGTAACAGTACAGGTGTGTGTGTGTGGGTGTGTGTGTGTGTGTGTGTTTGTGGTGTGTGTGTATGTGTGTGTGTGTGTGTGTGCGCGCGTGCATGTGTGTGTGTCTGTGTGTGTGTGGTGTGTCTGTGTGTGTCTGTGTGTGTGTGGTGTGTGGTGTGTCTGTGTGTGTGTGTGTGTGTGTGTGTGTGTGTGTGTGTGTGTGTGTGTGTGTGTGTGTGTCTCTGTCTGTCTGTGTCTGAGCAGAAACAGAATCAAAATGTATGAATATAAATGACAGTAACAAGTAGCAGTGTGAGGTAAAAATGAAGAGCAGACAGATGCAGATGATATCAGAAAGCTGTGGTGAGTAGAGCAATGATTGGTGCTGACTAAGCTGTGGTGAGTAGAGCAATGATTGGTGCTGACTAAGGTGTGGTGAGTAGAGCAATGATTGGTGCTGACTAAGGTGTGGTGAGTAGAGCAATGATTGGTGCTGACTAAGGTGTGGTGGTGATGTGAAGAGAAGCTTCAACAGGATCAGGTGCAGCAGGTGTTGTAGAGTCTGACAGAGCTGTGAAAGCTCTCCTTCTTCCACCGGGGCTGTAACAGTGTGCTGCTGAAGGAGCTCCTCAGGGAGCCCACAGTGTCATGTAGGCTGAGCCTACAACCTTAATCGCTGTCTCAGCTGTTGGATGTAGTGCAGAAACTACTCCCCACAACTTCCCCTTCAGATAGCATTCCCCTCGTCTCTTTAAAAAGGTTTTTAATTCTGTGGGCTCATTCATTTTATTACATTTTTTTCAGTCACTAACAAGCGCTGACTCATACTTCAGATACTTTTTCTAAGCTCTTAACACAGACTCACACCTACAAAACACAATTGACCAAATGGATAATTTTCTTATCAAAAACACATTTTGTACAAAGCTGGACGGCTATTTGCACACCAACTTAAACACCGTTCCGTGTCCCAACAGATTCCACAAATACATAAAGATGATGGTGAACTAACTATTGACCCAGATGAAATTAACGAAACATTCGCCTCATTTTATTCAAATTTGTATACGACAGAGACAACAAATGATGGTTCTGACATGGAACTTTTTTTCAACAATACCCAAGCCCCTTCTATAAATACAAGACATAGAACTGAGACTGAGCTCCCATTGAAATCCATTGAAATTATTAATGCAATTAAGGCAATGCAGAATAGCAAGACACCTGGCCCTGACGGGTACCCCATAGAGTTCTATAAAAAGTTTTCTAGTAAATTATCTACAATTTTACTCAAACACACACACGCACGCATGCGCACAGACACACGCACAGCTACAGACTATACGGCTGGGGCCGTAACAGATATGTTTAATGATCCTCTGTCCCACGGATCCCTTCCACGGACACTGACTGAAGCATCAATTACCCTTTTGCTTAAGCCAGGCAAAGACAACACAGCATGCGGCTCACATCGACCCATCTCCCTCCTAAACTGTGATGTGAAGATCTTGGCCAAGGCTCTTGCCTTACGCTTGGAAACCACAATGCATGACGTGATTTCTGTTGACCAGACTGGTTTTATTCTGGGGCGTCATTCATTTACAAATATTCGTCGGTTATTAAACATTATTTACTCTCCTGCGTCCAGTGTGGTCCCCGAGGTGGTTATCTCGCTTGATGCAGAGAAAGCCTTTGATAGGGTAGAATGGGGTTATTTATTTACATGTTTGGAAAAATTTGGTTATGGTCCTAATTTCATCTCATGGATTAAACTCTTATATACCTCACCCAAAGCCTCAGTAACTACGAATGGTAAGCTCTCTCAGTATTTTCAGCTGTCAAGAGGCACCCGTCAGGGCTGCCCTATCAGCCCATTGCTATTTGCCCTGGCCATAGAGCCCTTATCCATTACACTCAAATCATTACCCTTGTTAAGTGGAATCAAAAGGAGGGGTGAAGAGCATAGAGTATCTCTGTACGCAGGTGATTTATTAATGTATGTAGGAGCGGTCAGTAAGTCAACGCGCATTCTTCCTTTGTGTCACAATAATTAGTTATTTTATTGATTAATAGTAACAGAAAAAATAAATAAAACTCATCTTTAAACAGAGAAACCCGCTTTGTCTCAAAATGCGGTTGAAAATTGCTTGCCCTTCCACTCTCTAGTCAAAAACACACCTGCCGGTGCTCAGGTGGCATCTACATATAACGTTACCACCCTCCACTGACATCATCATGGCATCATCATCATCATCATCATCATAATCAATTCAGCCATATGGTGGGTGAAACATAAATCAGTGTAATGGCTTCAACAAATGTATTACATGTAATTTTTTTTTACAATGTATGTATCAGACCCTGTTTCAAGCGCCCCCCATATAATCCATGCGTTGAGGAGATTTGGTGCTTTCTCTGGGTACAAACTGAATTTTAGCAAAAGTGAATGTTATCCTGTTAATGACCTGGCTCTTCAAATACAAGACAATGTTCTACCATTCCAAATGTCTAGGAATGGCTTTAAATATTTGGGCATCAATGTTACAAGGGACATGCAGAAGCTTTACCAGGAAAATTTCTGTCTGCTATTTGAGAAAGTCAAATTAGACCTGAAGCAGTGGAAGACACTTCACCTATCCTAAGCAGGAAAAGTGAATTGTATAAAAATGAATGTGCTTCCCAAGTTTCTTTATTTGTTTCAGTGTATTCCACTTTATCTCCCTAAATCTTTCTTCAAATCTATTGATCAGGTCCTTATTTCATTTATATGGGACTGGAAGAAATCTAGAATACGGTTAGAACTGTTACAGAGGCCTAAAATATAGGGTGGCCTAGCTCTTCCAAATCTCTGTTATTATTATTGGGCCTCAAATGTTCAAAAAATCATGTATTGGCTCCACTCTCCTTATACAGACTGGTGCCATTTTGAAGCTGCTTCTGGCATTTCAACGTCGCTTAGAGCCCTGGTCACCTCCAGCCTTCCCATCTCTATTTCTCAATACACCAACAATCCAGTGGTCATAAATACCCTCAAAATATGGTTTCAACTTAGACGTAACTTTGGGTTTAATAATCTTCTCCATCTAAGTCCCATACAGAATAATCACCTTTTCCTCCCAGCTAGATCAGACTCCGAATTTACTCTCTGGCAAAGACAAGGCTTTTATTTTTGCTAGCTTTGATAACTTATCACATAAATTTGGCCTTCCTCGGTCGAGCCTGTTTCGATATTTCCAAGTCCGCCACTTTCTTCAGCATCATGAACCAAACTTTCCATACATATCATCACCTTCGGGTTTAGATGCTTTGTTAGAAATCACTTTCAGCTTTAAAGGACTTATTTCAAGAATCAATAACTGTATATCTTCTTTTAAAAATACAACTCTTGTAAAGATCAAGGCAGACTGGGTGGATGAGCTAGGGGAAGACTTGGAAGAAGACATACAAAAAACAAAAAATTATGTGAGCATTGGTCCAAGTTTTCTTTTGTGAATGTTGTATTTTTGTACATGTTCTGTACTATCAGTGCTCAATAAAAATAAATGTAAAAAAAAAACCCACACATTTTGTTAAATATATACTAAGTCTTCATTTCAAAATACAACACATCTTTCTCGCACACACTAACTTTACCAAAACACTGGAGATCTGACACAAAATGAAATTATTCTGTCAAAGAATAACACTTGTTTTCACTTCACAAGGTGCATGCAGTCAATCAAAGTACACCAGGTTTCAAAATACTGGCTATTGTTGACATTACAAAAAGTGCATAGACTTTTATGTTTCAGTTTTACAGGTATTTGCATGCAAAACATGCAATCCACCGTTTTTACACTAAATTTCTTGGGTGGGAACTGTATGTCCACATGTAATGTTCACATTCAAAAGCATTCCAGTAAAAAGCAAATCGGTTTGTTTTTTCCTTTACTGTTTAGGAGGTACATTAGAAATACTGTTTACAATATGATAGAACAGAAAAAGTTTTACAGTATTGCTTACAGTAAAACTGTCATGTTCTGTGTAAACTTTGCGTGTGTGCCTTTAAGGGTCATTTATTTTTCTTGCCTAAGTCTTTGATGTGATAGGTGGGTTAAGTCACATGATTTTGAGGCTTTGATCATGAAAGCTTTGATCTCTTCATGCCATGACGTCAGCTTATACTTATACTAGTTTGCTTTATCATTTCGCTGTTTTGCCTTGGAAAAGGATCGCTTGTAAGTTATCTTCACGTTTTTAATCATTTCAATGTTTAGTTATTTGCATGTTGTCTCTGTTACAGTAATATATTGTATTATTTCTGTAATTTCAGTTTTACAAGATTATTTCCAGAGAAAGACAAAACTAAAGATCTGTGAACAGTATTCTAGTTTCTGTCCTTCTTTTGGAATGTGTTCGCTATCTGTCAATTTGTGGACAGACACTCACACACTCTGAGGACAGAATAAAAACTGAACAAAAAAACAACAGCAAAAAGCCCAGATAAAAAGGGGGGAATAAAAAAGCACTAAAGTACTGTATCTAATCTCTGCGATCTTCAGGGTTAGGCCACATCTTTTCATCAACATCGCATCTGATATTATCCAAGGCGATGCCTTATAAAACCGCTTGGTATGTCGGATCCACCCTTGGCAATCATCAACTGTGATGTCCCTGCAGCCAGCATCCATGGCTTCAAGGAGGGACATCTGGTCATCAACCTTCCACCTTCATGCAGAAAAGAACTCCTCTATGGGGTTGAGGAAAGGTGAATAGGGTGGAAGGAAGAGACGTACCAGTCTTGGGTGGACTTCAAACCATGTTGTTATTGCTTGGGAATGATGGAAAGCCACATTGTCCCAGGTGATTACAAAGGTCCTCGTGTTTTCACCCTCCTGATCCTGCTCTGGAACCAGGCGCTGGTGGAGATCATTGAGAAAGGCAAGGAGGCGCTCGGTGTTGTCGGGTCCAACCTGACATCTGTGAAGGACTAATCCTGAATTTGCAATTGCTGCACACATGGTAATGTTTGCCCCTCTCTGTTCTGGCACATCAACTGTGGCCCTTTTTCCAATTACGTTTCATCCACGTCAACGCCTTTTGGCCAGATTGAATCCTGCCTCATCTATGTATATGAATTCATGAGGGGCCTGGTTGGCCTCCAGTTCCATAACTCTCAAAACAAAGTTTATGTAAATGTCATTACTGTATACCATACTCTACTGTAACCTATTACTGTGTAGGTTACCTACTTGCAAAGTGCAAAGCATATAGAACTGGACATTGAATTGAATATTCAGTACTTTCCCTGGATATATTGTTGTCGTAGCTCATTGACTCTCTCACTGTTCCTCTCAAAGGGAACAGTGTTTTTAATTGTAATTGTTTGTTTATTATCAGCTGAAATATATTGTTTTTGAACTGATATCATTGCAGAAGCAGAGGTTTTTATACTGTATCTAAGGTTTGGAATATTGTTTTTGCTATTGTGGGATGTTGTGTGTTAACATTCTTAAATAATACAAAAACAATCCATCATTTTGTTGCGAGGTATAGCTTGTCTGTTAAGGAAATGTGTTTGACTGCATATTGTGTGGAAACGACATGAAATGTGTGAATGGTATGGCTACAAAATACCATGCTGTGCTAATTGTGTGAAGAGTTTAGAAAAAGTATCTGAAGTATGGGTAAGCGCTTCTTAGCGACTGAAAAAAACTGTACTGTTTCATGCTTGTTTTAGCTCAGCCTGTTTTCCAGGTCCTTTTAAGCATGCTATAGTGCAGCCACTAATCAAAAAACCTAGCCTTGACCCATCCATCCTTGCTCATTTTCGGCCTATCTCTAAACTCCCCTTTCTGTCCAAGGTGTTGGAGAAAGTAATGGCTACCCAGCTGGTATCATTTCTGGAAAACAATGACATTTGTGAAAAGTTCCAGTCCGGTTTTAGACCTCGACATAGTACAGAATCTGCCCTTTTAAGAGTTTTTAATGATCTTATTTTAACTGTTGATTCTGGATGTGCTGCCATCATGGTGACATTAGATCTAACTGCTGCATTCGACACGGTAGATCACAGGACCCTGCTCTCACGCCTGGAGCATCATGTTGGTATCAAGGGTGCTGCCCTCATGCTGCTCCAGTCCTACCTTACTGACCGGAGCTTCTCGGTGCATTTGGGAGATTTTTCTTCTAGTGTGGCCCCTCTTACTTCTGGGGTGCCTCAAGGGTCTATTCTAGGCCCTTTACTGTTCACACTGTACATGTTGCCCCTTGGTTCCATTCTCCGCAAACATAATGTGTCTTTTCATTGTTACGCTGATGATGTTCAGATTTATCTCCCCTTACAAATGAATTGTAAAGACTCTGTACAATCTTTACTTGCCTGTATAACTGACATCAAGACTTGGATGAGCCTCAGCTTCCTAAATCTAAATGACAGCAAGACAGAAGTCATTGTGTTTGGGCGTCATAAACATTACAGCGACTGTGCTGATGCTCTGCCCCCCTCCCTGGGTTCAAAAAACTGCTCTCTTTCTCTCCATCTCTTTGCCTTACGGATACGGTTGGCGAATGATGGCGGCGCACACAGTTGCAGCGGCTGAGTGCTCTAGCAGTCGGTGCTATGTATTGATGTGTATGTACGTGACATGTTTGGTTTTGTGTACGTTATGTCGGGCGGATAACACCTACAACAGGCATGATCTCCTTAAGATCGGACTTTGCCAGGAACAACAAGTCACAAGAGAGTTCCTTAAAACACACAGGATTCCGACGGAGCTAGCAAGGAACCCCGGCTCTCCGTGGATTATCATCCCAGCAGGGAGGAGGCGCAGGCGGCGTCGGGAAAGGAGGCAGAAGCGAGGCTGCAGGGCTGGCGTGCTAACCAGGCTACGGAGGCAGCCACTCAGACCACCGCTTCCCAGCCTGTTTCTCACGAATGCAAGATCCCTTGCGAACAAAATGGACGAGCTAAGACTACAGACTGCAGGAAACAACATCTCGAAGGACGCTTGCATTCTGATCATCACGGAGACGTGGCTACACCAATCTATTCCGGACTCTGTAATCGAGCTAGCAGGCTACAACACACAGCGCCATGACAGAACAGCTGACTCCGGTAAGAGCAGAGGAGGGGGGCTCTGTGTGTACGTGAACAGTAGCTGGTGTACCAACGCTGTGACTGTGGATAGTCACTGCTCTCCCGACTTGGAAAGTTTGACTGTCAAATGCAGGCCCATCTATCTCCCAAGAGAGTTTACTGTTGTCATGGTTACAGCTGTTTACATACCACCGGACGCTAATGCTAGCGCGGCTATCGGACTTTTATATGCCAACATCACTAACAAACAGAGCACGTATCCTGATGCTGTGCATATAATAGCAGGTGATTTTAACCATGCAAACTTGAAGACAGCACTCCCTAAATTCCATCAGCATGTTAAGTGTGCCACTAGGGGAGATAACATCCTGGACAAGGTTTACTCCAACATCAAACTAGGCTACAAGGCCAGACCACTGCCACACCTGGGCCAGTCTGATCACCTGTCCTTGCTTCTAATCCCTGCATATGCCCCCCTCAGGAAAACTGCTCCCATCACCACAAAGACTGTGGCCGCATGGCCAGAGGGTGCCTCCCAGCAGCTACAGGACTGCTTTGAGAGGACTGACTGGGGGGTCTTTGAACATCAGGACCTGGAGGTGTTCACAGACAGTGTTCTGTGCTACATTAAGCACTGCATGGACGCTGTCACAGTGGACAAGCGCGTCCGGGTCTACCCCAATGAGAAGCCCTGGATGACACGGGGGGTCCAGCGGCTGCTGAGAGAGAGGAACACCGCCTGGAGGTCCGGCAACAAAGACCTCTACAGCACAGCCCGAGCCAACCTGAAGAGGGGCATCAGAGAGGCCAAGGCAGACTACAGGAGGAGGATAGAGGACCACCTGAGCAGTAACAACAGCAGGCAGGTGTGGCAGGGAATTCAGCACCTAACCAACTACAGGACCAACCTTGGAGCCGCTGAAGGTGACCCTGAACTGGCAGAGCAGCTGAACATCTTCTTTGCCCGTTTTGAGGTCACAGCACCAGAGATGGCACCACTACACCACCACACAGCCAACAGCAGCATAAACCTCAGTATTGAGGAATATGAGGTGAGGCGCGCGCTGCGGGCTGTCAACCCGAGGAAGGCTACTGGTCCTGATGGCGTCCCTGGACGCGTGCTGAAGGACTGTGCTAATCAGCTGGCTGGAATCTTTACAAAGATCTTCAACCAGTCTCTGGCACAGTCCACTGTCCCACCTTGCCTGAAATCCTCAACTATAGTCCCCCTACCCAAGAAACCCCACATCTCTGGACTCAACGACTACCGGCCAGTGGCACTCACGCCAGTGGTGATGAAATGCTTTGAGAAACTGGTCCGCAGTCACATCACAGCAGCCCTGCCCCGCAGCCTTGACCCCCATCAGTTTGCCTACAGAGAGAATCGATCCACAGAGGACGCTATAGCCATAGCACTCCACACTGCATTATCCCATCTGGAGCAGCAGGGGAGCTATGTGCGAATGCTCTTTGTGGATTATAGCTCTGCATTCAACACCATCCTCCCTCACAAACTGGTGGTCAAGCTGGGGGACCTGGGGCTGCCACACAACACCTGCATGTGGATCTATAGCTTTCTCTCAGATCGCAGACAGAGGGTTAGAGTGGGCCACCATACATCCACGGCCCTAAGCCTCAGTACCGGCTCCCCCCAGGGCTGTGTGCTGAGTCCCTTACTCTATTCCCTCTACACACACGACTGCTCCCCTGCCCATCACAGTAACACCATGGTGAAGTTCGCGGACGACACCACAGTGGTGGGGCTCATCTCCAGAGGGGGAGACGAGGCTGCCTACAGAGATGAGGTGGGGCAGCTGTCAACATGGTGCAAGGCTAACAACCTGCTCCTCAACACCTCAAAGACCAAAGAACTCATCATAGACTTCAGGAGAAAGAAAACAGAGATCACACCATTATTCATCAACGGGGACTGTGTGGAGAGGGTTGCAGACTTCCGCTTTCTTGGAGTCCGCATAGAAGACAGCCTATCCTGGAGCGTGAACACCTCTGAGCTGTTGAAAAAGGCCCAGCAGAGGCTGTACTTTCTGAGAATACTCAGGAGGAATAACATCACACAAAGTCTGCTGGTGTCCTTTTACCGTGCCTCCATCGAGAGCATCCTCACATACTGCATGGGCATATGGTACTCTAGCTGCACAGCGGCTCAGAGAAAATCACTCCAGAGGGTCATCAACACCGCCCAAAAGACTGTCGGCTGCCCTCTCCCCACACTGGAAGAACTACACAGTTCCCGCTGCCTCAAAAAAGCCCAGAACATTATTAAGGACACACACCATCCCGGTCACTCACTGTTTGAACTGTTGCCCTCAGGCAGAAGGTACAGATCACTCAACACAAGGACTAACAGACTCAAACACAGCTTTTATCCAACTGCAATAACCACCCTCAATACTGAAAAAAAACGATAATTTTGGCACTGCATTCACATTGATGGCTCAACACATTTGAGATATGTTCTGTACTGTTGTTGTCTCGACTGTGTGTTCATGCTGTTTGGTTGTTGTTGGGTTTTTGTTTTTTTTCCTGTGCGACTATGCATGTATGTCTGGGTGTGTTTATGTGTTTGTCTAAACTGGGTATTTTGAATTGTACATTTTTTTTTTTTTTCTTTTTATATTTATATTTTTAGAAACTCTTAAATGTTGCACTTACTGAAGAGCACTTTGAATTTCGTTGTACATGTGACAATGACAAATAAAGACCTATTCTATTCTATTCTATTCATTAAGAGCCTTGGTGTCACTTTCGACAGTGATTTTAAACTTCATAAGCAAATCGGCTATGTGGTCAAAAGTGCCTTTTTCCAGCTGCGACTTCTGGCCAGGGTAAAACTGTACCTCTCTCCTAGTGACCTGGAGAAGGTTATTCATGCTTTTATTTCAACAAAACTGGATTTTTGCAACTCGCTGCATGTAGGTTTAGACCAGCGCTCATTGCGACGCCTACAACTCGTACAGAATGCTGCAGCGCGTCTTTTAACAGGCACAGAGAAACGGGAACACATAACCCCAGTTCTGGCCTCTCTGCACTGGCTTCCTGACCGTTTCAGAATTGATTTTAAGATCCTGATGTTTGTTTTTAAAATTTTAAACGGATTGGCTCCAGCGTATTTGACTGAACTCATACAGGTTCACAGACCGACCAGAGCTCTGAGGTCTGATGAGTCCTACCTGGATGAGCCTAAATGCTATAAACAAAAGGCCATCGATCTTTTGCAGCGGCTGCCCCGAAGCTGTGGAACAGTTTACTGCTGCATATCCGGTCATCAAAGACTTTGGAGAATTTTAAATCTTCTCTTAAGACTCTTTTTTTCTCCAAGGCTTCCGAACCTGCGTGAGAAGAAAGTTGTTCCTGTGTGTTATATTGTACATCTCATCTCATATATTATTAGATGAAATTGTCATTTATTTTTATTTGTGAGTTTATTGTTATTCAATTATGTATCTTGTATTGGATTGGATTTTTTGTTGTTATTCAGTTATGTAAAGCACTTTGGTCAAGCTTGGTTGTATATAAGGTGCTCTATAAATAAACGTGACCTTGACCTTGACAGGTGGTGTCCATGATGGATGTCAGCTCCACTAACATCCTCCTCTCAGCCACCTCCTCTATGGAGTCCAGGGGACAGTCCAAGACAGAGCTGGCTATCCTCATCACTTTATCTGCTCTCTTTCTGTCCCTACTGCCCCCTCTCCAGCAGACCACAGCACAGAGGATGGCTGAAGCCACCACACAGTCCTAAAAGTCCTGAGGAGGTCCCTGCACACTCTGAAGGACTTCAGTCTCCTCAGCAGGTGGAGGAGACTCTGGCCCTCCTGTAGACAGCACGGCTGTGCTCAGTCCACTCCACTTTATAGTTGAGGTGAACACCCAGGAATGTGTGGTTCTCCAGCAGCTCCATGTCTAATCCCTGGATGTTCACCGCTGTCAAGTGGGATGTTTTCCTCCTCAACTTACTGATCATCTCCTTTGTCTTGCTGGTGTTTAGCTGAAGCTGCTTGAGCTCAAACCAGCTGACAAAGTCCTGATGACGTCCTGTATTACACTTCATGTGTGTGTCCGTCTGTGTTTGTTGTATTTCTGTCTGTCTGTGTGTGTGTGTGTGTGTGTGTGTGTGTGTGTGTTGTGTCTGTTTGTGTGTCTGTATGTATTTTTTGTGTATGTTTTAAGGTTTCTGGGTCTTTAATGTATTTATACATTTTTATGTCATCAGTTTAAAAACCCTCTGGGCCAGCTGTAAAGTCCTCGTCACAAAGGTGAAACAGGTGTTTTTGTGACTTTGTAGAGATACGTGGTTCTCACAGGACAGCCACGCTACAAACATATGATGATCTTATAGAATATGATGCAGACATTATGCGGACATAAAGGAGTTCAAACATCTACAGCAGTAAAATACAACAAACACATTAATGCAGCAGGAATATTCATCCAGAAACATCAGAGAGAATCAGAAAACATTTTACTGCAACAAATATACTTTAACTCTCAGTAAGGTTTGAATACTGCACTTTTACTTGTAGCGTAGTATTTTGACAGTGTACTATGAGTACTTTTACTGCAGTAAAGGCTCTGAATAAGTGCTGTATTCCTCTCAGGTGTGTTCCTCTGTGTTTCCTCCTCAGTGAACTGTCAGCTGCCACATCACTCAGCAGACCAACAAACAGTGTCACACATGAGATTACATTTGCTTTGGAAAAGATGCAGAATTTGAATAATTGCTGCATCTGTTCGGGCCATGTAGTTTGAATAATACTGAGGTGTTGTTCATTGTTCATCTGTTTCAACAGCAGCGAGTCTGAAGTGTGACAGTCACATGAAGCGAGAGAGAAATCAAGATGTTGCTGGTTCTTCTACTGCTCTTGGCTACACCAGGCAAGTCTTTCTTTTCTTTTATATTCACACTACATTGGTATATCATTGTGGCTGCAGAGCTCTTATCAAACTCTTTAATGGGGAGAAAAACAACTGGCAGGGCGAAATAATGGGGAGAAAAACAACTGGCAGGGCTTCTTTTGTTGAATCAGACGGCATATTTCTGACCAAACCATTGGATATAGCAAATTATTTTAATGATTTTTTTATAAATAGGGTCAATGCACTAAGGCAGAATACAGGTGATACTGACTCTGATTATCTAAAACTTATAAAAAATAATGTGATGTTAGATAAGTGTTGCACTTTTCAGTTTAATACTGTGGATAAAGGAGAAGTAAGGAAGTTGTTGAAGTCCCTCCCTGACCACAGCTCAGTGGGTACTGACATGCTGGACAGTAAAGTACTTAGTCTGGCAGCTGATTATGTTTATGGTCCGATATGTCATATATTAAATACATGCTTAATGAAAGGTGTTTTTCCCACTATCTGGAAAGAAGGTAAGATTATTCCCTTACCCAAAGATGGCAGACAAGCACTCACTGGCAAGAACAGCAGACCTATCACTATTCTCCCAGTTCTTAGTAAACTGATGGAGAGAATAGTCCATTCACAAATACAGGAATACTTTGACTGTAATGGTTTGAATACAGATTTCCAACATGCTTACAGACATAACCATTCAACTTGTTCCGCCCTTACAGCAATGACGGATGATTGGCTTAAAGAAATGGATAATTCTAAGATGACTGGTGCAGTATTACTTGATTTCAGTGCGGCATTTGATGTCATAGATCATAATCTACTCATCAGTAAATTAGAATGCTATGGGTTTAGTCCAACCGCCATCAAATTTATGAAGAGTTATCTCACAAGTAGGACGCAACAGGTTTATTACACTGGCAGTTGGTCTCACTCCAGGGTCTTGGATTGTGGGGTCCCGCAAGGGAGCTGTCTGGGACCACTCTTATATGGTATCTTCACAAATGATTTACCATCAGTTTTGTGTAAAGTGACTGTACAAATGTATGCGGATGATTCCACACTGTATTATGCTGCAAAAACTGTCAGTGAACTGGACAGTGTTTTGTCAGCTGAGTTAAATATGGTTTTTGATTGGATAAAACGAAATAAGATGGTACTGAATATCGCTAAAACAAAATCAATTATCTTGGGATCATGTCATAAACTGTCATCTACACCAAAGATGAGTTTGAACTTGTCTGGGGAACCTATAGAACAGGTAGATAAAGTAAAATTATTGGGCATAATAATTGATAATCAGTTGTCATGGGCAGAACACATTGATACCATAGTGAGGAAGATGGGTTGTGGTATCTCAATGGTGAGGAAATGTCTTTCTTATGTCCCTACAAATATTGTGGGACAGGTGGCTAAATCGTTAATTTTATGTCACCTGGATTATTGTGCACCTGTATGGTCCTCCGCATCTAAAGGTCAACTAAGGAAATTACAAACTGCCCAGAACAGAGCTGCCAGGTTGGTTTTACATTGTTCCATAAGAACAAACACTATCAGTATGCACCGTCAACTTTCCTGGTTAATGGTAGAGTACAGGTTGGCGTGCAATACAACAAAATTTTTTAGAAACACTGTCTATTCTTTTCAACCTGTTTTCTTATATAACCAAATTGTCAGATGTGATCAGGTTCATTCTTATGTGACAAGGTCAGCTAATGGTGGTCAGATGATGTTACCATGTCCAAAATCAAATGCCTTAAAGAGAACAGTTATTTATCGTGCTATCAGTTATTGGAATAATTGCCCACTGAATATACGTGAACTGAATAGTAAAGTATCTTTTAATTATTACTTGAGAATGCACTATTTAAATTTGTGAGTAGTGAATTAACATATTTACTGTATGAAAGTGAGAATTAATGTAATAGATATGAATGTAATAACTTATTTGGAATGATTTCTGATGATGTATATAATAATGTCTACAATGTTTAATTGTTAAGTGATTTTTGTTTTGTCTTGTGGACCCCAGGAAGACTAGCTCGTCCCACTTTTGGTGACAGCTAATGGGGATCTTTTTAACAATAAACAATAAACAATAATGATGCCCTTCACTTACATTATGATTGATGAACGGACTAAAGCAGACTGATTGATATTGATTCATTTGTCACATCTCTCATTTCTCTTTCAAATGAGAGATAAATCAGTTAAATCTGCTCAGTCTCTGTTTTTCACTGCTGGGTTTCACTTTATACCTGCACTAATTAAACTCAGTTCATTTTTATTTAAGTTTATTTCTGATTGACATGTGGAGCCCTCAGGCATGTCGGCTCCTGCTAGATCTGCCCTGGTGTTATCCTACCAAAATACTTTATTACACAATATACTTTATTATTTATTATTATACATTCAGATTATTTGGAAGAGATCACAAGGCAAAAAATATTAAAATACAACAATGTGTTGTGTTGTATCAATTTGTCCTGTTTTTAAATGCAGAATAAGTAAAAAGAACAATCTGTCTGTGTGAAATATTGTCAGTTATATTATATTATGTAATATAATATATTTTATTACTGCAGGTATAAAATGCATGAAAGAAAATACTTTGAATTGTCCTTGTGTGCAGTACTTGAGTAAATGTACTTAAGATAAAAGATAAGAGATATTACTTTATTTTTCCCGCAGTGAGGAAACTTAGTTGTCACAGCAGTTCAAGATACAGACACATAGATATAGAGGACAGAATGAGAATATGAAAAATAAGACATATACAGTACATACATTATATACACACTGTAAACATACATTTATGCTATTTGGCATTTATTATTAATATATATTTTGTGTTTGTTTGATTTCCTTAAAGTACTTTGCATTTTACAGATATTGCGCATAGGAGAAAATATATTTTAGCATTTTAAATAGGTTCAATAGGTTGTTGCATGTAGTAGCATGAACATCAATGAATAAATATTTTTAAACTATATAATAATAATACATGTATTTAAATGTTAATATATTCCTGATTTTACTACAAACACTGACACGTCTGAATCCATTAAACTGTAATGTTACAAAGTGAACATGTATGGAAAGTTATTTATAGCATAAATGTGATCAGTCTGCATGTGTGTCTCTACAGGCCTGTGTGCTGGACGTCAGTACCATGTCATTACTGAACAGAAGACTTTTACTGAAGCACAACGTTACTGCAGAGATAAATACACAGACCTGGCCACTATAGACAGCATGGAGGATGTGGAGACCCTGAACAGAATGGCAGAAACAGCAGGAGTTTCTGTGAGTTCACTTTCCTCTTTCTCTCCTTTCAAACATGTTTTTGACATCATGTCAGTGACACGTGGGTTTAAAGTTTTACAATCTGAGCCCTGAGACTTCAGAGAAACTTTTAATGTTTTTTTTACTCTGAAGGAGGACGAAGGATTTAGTTCCCTATTGAACGTGTATTATAAGAGATCTCTTAATGTCCAGTAAACAGCAGCAATTATTACAGGAAGCACAACCTGTTTCACTGTTCATATGGACACATGAATATTATTATTAATGCAAATATGTGTTTCAGATCGCCTGGATCGGACTGTACGATGACGTGAACAGCTGGAGGTGGTCACTGTCAGACACAAGCTTCAGACGATGGAATACTGGAGAACCAGACAATAAAGGAGGTGCTGAACACTGCACAGGGATGAATAAAGATGGACGATGGTACGATCTTCGCTGCACAGGGAACATACCGGCGGTGTGCTGTGATGTGACAGGTGAGAATATTGATGAGTGAAGGTAAAACAGACCAGTTGAGCTTGTTGACCTCTCCCCTTCTCTGCTGCTCTTTGCCTCTCTGTCTCCAGTTACATGAAGCTCATTTACAGTTTTTCACAACCGCTATGACCCGTTTGTCAGAACCTTAAAAACTTTTTCAAAACTGTTAACGCACATCACACGTGATACACACAATCCCCCAAACAGTTAATTTCATGGTCAAAATCACCCAGTGTAACTAAACACAGACACACACTTCCAAAATACAATAATACACTAACACAATTCACCAAATCTACCAAAACACTGACACACGTTGTCTTCCAACAGAAACATTTAGTCAGTCACAGCACCGTGTCATAAAAAACACTGACGACTGATGGAAGAACACAAACCGAATCACTTTGCATGTTTCTTATCTACTTTTTTTCCTTTTTCTTTTACAATCAACAGATTATTGTATTGATCATACATGTAAATTAACCCTGTGGAGTCTCCAAAAGCACCAAATCATGACTTCTTCATGACATCCAGACTAGAAAACAAAGCAGCGTGGAGCCCTACTGTAAATTTACCTCTAAAGTTCTGGCTGTAAACTCCATGAGGCCAGTTTCAGTTTGATGATGATATACCAAGTAAAACTGGAGACAAGCTCAAATAGATTTAGTATCAAATGATAGAACTGGATGAAACCCTCTTACTGTATATGTTGTATTTGCGACCTTTGTTCACATTTGCAACATTTACTGTAAAATTCTTTATTGAGCATGATAGTGTTTTGAAAGTAAAAAAAGATTCAAAATCACATTTTATGTTGGACTGAATGACTAAAAAAGACACAAAATGACTTACAAAGACATGAAAAGACATGAAAATGATTCAAAAATGGACAAAATAGCCTCCATAGAGACAATGTTTGTGATGATGTTCTTCATTTTTCATTTGTTGGCCATGAATTTTGGTCCTTTTTTGTACAACACTCAGTACAGAAAGTGAACGAGCCGTGTCAGAGCAGCTTTGCAGAATGTTTACGTATGAAAGAAGAAGATAGTGAATGACAGGATTTGCAGTAAACACTTTACTTTACTGTATTGCCAAATAGACAAAAAGAAAAAGGAGCAGAAGCTGTGATCAATGTAATCTTCAATTCATTAGTTTTGAACATGAGGTTTTCTGTTTTGACAAACTGTGTGAAAGCAATTAAAAATTCACCAGTTAACATCTACTGTTTTGGTCTTGATTGAGCTTGTGTGTAAAAGGAGTTAAAACTAATTTTAAATGTGTAAAATGTGTGTATTTTGTGTCAAAAGAAGAAGAATTGTGTTAATTGTATCGCCCACACAGGCTGATGTTGTGGTAACTGTGTGAAGAGTTTTGAAAAAGCGGTAAAAGTATTGAACAACGGGTCATAGCGGTTGTGAAAAACTGTAAAGCAGATGAGTCCTGCCTTCATTTCTCTGTTTCTATAAAGAGCTCCATCATTAACAGCTTTATCCCACGTCACTGTCTCAGTCAACAGGGCTGCAAGAGAAGGAGTTGATATGCACACAGCTCCACGGTGACTTCAGCTTCATGCTCACATTCATTAAGAAACATCAGACTGCTGAGAAAAACATTCAGACGCAGAAAAACTCAAATATAAAGTATGTGTAGCATATATTAAATGTACAGATTAAGGTATTAATAGTAGTAGTAGTAGTAGTAGTAGTAGTAGGCTTGATAAACAGAAGATTCGGCTCAGGAAGGAAATGGAGGACTGGAAACACCACACAGAGACCAGAATTGAGTTGCAAAAAGGGTACCATATATTAGAAACACAAATAAATATAACAGAAAATTACTGTAACAATAACTTACAGAAAATATATAATTGTCTTTAAATAAAATAAATAACTCAACTATTTAAGTTGGATAAAGATAATTCACAGAAATTATATAATTGTATTTCAAGTAAAGTAAATTTCAAATTATATAATTGTATTTCAAGTAAAATAAAGAACTCAACTACTTAAAGGAACACTCCACCGTTTTTTATATATTAAATAATAATAATAATAATAATAATAATAATATTTATATATTAAATAAAACGTGGCGCTTTTCTAAGCGGATAAAAAGGAGAACTATAATGTATGGCGGAATAGCACTTGGGAGCACTTCGACTCGGCGCAGTAATATCATCACTCCTGAAAAATCTTCTCCCGTCAGGAGTGATGATATTACTGCGCCGAGTTGAAGTGCTCCCAAGTGCTATTCCGCCATACATTATAGTTCTCCTTTTTATCCGCTTCGAAAAGCGCCACGTTTTATTTTGTGTGGCCATACTTGGTCGTTTAACTACTGGTGTAGCTGTATTTAAATAGGGAAAACGTGGAGGAGTTTGGTCGCTTCTAACTGTCCATCTGTTTGGGTCCTGATGAATGAACTGGGCTAAGCTAAGTGCTAGCCAAGTGGCGCCGCGCGCCAGGGCGATTGAGTGCACGCATTGAGACGCAAGAGGTCTGTATCAACTCGTCTTACTTGACCGAATAACATGTTTTAAATATGAAAAAACGGTGGAGTGTTCCTTTAAGTTGGATAAACAACAAAAAAATAAATCAATTCAAGATTAACCCACAATTGTTGGACACCATAGGCTACGATCAGAATTTTGTACAACACATGTCATCATTCAACAATTAAATACATAAATTATGGCCCAGCATCCCCATCCCAAAGTTCACAAAAGTTCCACGTTGCCAGTAACGGAAGAGGAATGTGCGTGTGTGTGTTAAGGAGCAGAGGAGGGAATAGTGTGTGGAAGTGTGGGGTGCAAGGTTCTGGCTGACTCCAATGGAGCCTCCTACCCGGCCCGGCAGGAGTAGTGGGAACTGGGGGAATTGCTGGTGAACATTTCAGTCGAAGCTCTTGGGTAGTTCGCCATCACAATCATCTAATCACTTTCATCATCTCCATTGACACCTGGCCTACATGAAACAAGGCCAGAGCAATAATAAATCCCATGTGTACACATCTCTTAATACTAATTGTGGGAAGAAGTATTTAAATAAATGCAACTTCAAATTAATACAAAATACTTCAGAAGTGCATAAATTATTCAAAATCAAATACAAGTAAAGGCACCTTTTGTTAGCTGACCATATCATGTTTATCACAATAAATATACATACATTCGAAGATCAGACCATACATCAACATTGTCATGATTACAACCAATCTCTAAAGAGTCATAAGCTAACTGGCAAAATGCTAGCGGCCGCTATAATCATACCGGCTAGCATTAGCATAGCTAGCATGCTACAATCGCTAATCAACACTCACCAGTTCAGTATGGACGGATATCAACCCCAAAACCCCGCAGCGGACCCAGCGGCAGTCGGCTCCTATGAGTTTAAAGGACGTCACATAAACCAGCGAGTATATAATATATAATTCGGCGGAGAATGTACAACAAACAATTCACCTCACCTGCAGCACAGACAGACCAGACGTGAGTGGCTCAATGCGAAGGGACCGGAAGCTACCGCAGCTTCCTCTAAAAATAAACTGCCGTGACTGGCGGCAACCCGTCACGTGAGCGCTACGTCACTATCGCGGGAGTACAGGTAACACCGCGATATTAATGACGAAATTGAGAGGAAAGGAGAAAAAGCTGCTTTATGCACCTGGGTTACATATGCATCAGTGTTGTGTGTTATGTTGCCTCTGCACAGCTCTTCTCTGGATCTATTTTCAGGGCTGGATGTGACATTTGACCTCACTGACTCCATGAGCTGGATTGAGGCCCAGAGCTACTGCAGAGAACACCACACAGACCTGGCCAGTGTGAGAGACGAGACAGAGAACCAGAAGGTCCAGGAGCTGGTTCCAGTAGGAGTAAACTACGTCTGGATCGGCCTTTTCAGAGACTCCTGGAAGTGGTCCGATGGAAGTAACTCCTCCATCAGCCACTGGTTGCCAAGTCAACCTAATAACTACGGGGGGAATGAGGCTTGTGCAGTCGCAGATTTCAAGTTCTCTGGAGGATGGTGGGACAGGAAGTGTGACGGGAAGTTTCCATTCATTTGCTACAGTCCAGGTGAGTCGTAACCCCTGATTCAAACAGTATTTATATCAGATTTAGGTTTACTTTAGCATGAAATGAGAACATAAAAAACATTTCTGGACAATAAATGTGAACTCTCAGGATGCTGGTGTTAATGTGCAGTGTGACCAACTGAAGATCATCAGTTTGTGTTGACTTCAATGTGAGAATATGAACAGATGGAGGAAGTAACTGCTTCTACCTGACTGATAAAGCCCTGAACGCCCCCTGGTGGCGGCCTGCAGTATAGCTCTAAACTGACCACAGGCAGGACTAAACTAACTGAGGACACTTTATATCAACAGGATGCTGATTATTATCAGAGCAGAAATCTCTCAACTGAAAATGTTTGATCGTCTGTTTAGAAGCCCCAAAAACAAGTTAAAAGCAAGTGATCAGACATCATCAGCATCAGGTATCTAGAAAGAGTTGAGTCAGGAGCGTATCTGTTTGTGAACATCACACAGCTGACCAAGTCTGACTCTGGACGGTACAGATGTGGTCTGAAAAGAGCTTTGTCTCTCCATCCATACAAGCATTTTGAGATCATTGTCACAGATGCTGAGTTTGTTCTCAAAGTGTAATGAAAACTAATGAGAATAAAAATGTTTATTTGTTCCTTTGAAGGTCTGAAGAAAGTTTTCACTGACAGTTGCTGATGTTTTAATACTGATTCTTGGTCATAGTATAGAGAAGCATAGCACACAGAGTATCTCCTTCCTCTCATCAGGACTTGATTTGTTTCTGTTGTTCACAGCTCCGACCACTGAGACAACAACACAGGAGACAACAGGAGGTAATATATTTTATATATATATATATATATATATATATATATATATATATATATATATATATATATATATACTATAATAATATATGTTTGTACCATGGTCTGGGTGAACAACTGACTCTGATTGGCTGCAGGGTGCCTGTTAATTCCTGACAATGGCCAATTGTCTGATACTGATTCATGGTGATAGTATAGAGAAGCATAGCACACAGAGTATCTCCTTCCTCTCATCAGGACTTGATTTGTTTCTGTTGTTCACAGCTCCGACCAATTCTACAACAACACAGAGTTTAGACTCCAGTTCAGGAAGCTCCACACCTCCACCCACTGAGACAACAGGAGGTAATATATATATATATATATATATATATATATATATATATATATATATATATATAATAATAATAATAAAAATATATGTTTGTACCATGGTCTGGGTGAACAACTGACTCTGATTGGCTGCAGGGTGCCTGGTAATTCCTGACAATGGCCAATTGTCTCTTTCAAACCAGGAATGAATAATAATAATAATAATAATAATAATATTATTATTATTATTATTATTATTATTATTATTAATAATAATAATAATGATAATAATAATAATAATAATAATAATCCTAAGAAAAGACCAAATGCCAGTGTCTTTGTCTTTGTCTTCTTTTTTAAATACAACATTTGTTGACCATTTATTTGGATGTGAGCTGGTTGGGATCAGACGTTGTGATGTTCATGTCTCGTCCAATTTTACTCTCCACCATTTCTAAACATAAACATACACATAGTTTTAAGCCTGCAGTGTTTGAAAGAGCCAAAGGTCTTCATCTAAGCTGTGAACAGTGGCAACACGTGGGAGGCCTGGGTTTGAACAGTCAAAGAGTCTGTAGAATGAACTTTTCTCTTCTTAACCTCACACAGTTCTGTGGATGATTGTTGCCATCATCATCATCATGATCACCATGTTCATCTCAATGCTGGCACTGATGATAATCTGCTTTCGGAAGATCTCCAGCAGAATAACAGGCAGCACAAACATGGAGGTGACTTTCTTTAACGCTTTCTTATTCTCACTGCTGCCTGAGATGAACCTGTGCACGATAATCAAAAGGATTGTTAAGAGATTGTTTTTAGTGAAACACTCTCTATACTGAGCTCTACTGTTACTGTTGTCCCTCTGATGATGGCAAACATATCTTGATACTGTTTGACTGATTGAGTCAGATTTAAGTCTAGGAGAGGTATAAACAGGTAAATTAAACAGGAAAATACAAATTAATATAGTGATTTTGGAGTTCACAGAAAATGGAAGCAGTAACGATGAACTCAAGTAGTGACTATTCTCACAAGGAATTGTCAACAGAGCCCAAACCACTTCTGAGGTATAATCCACTTTCTTTCCTCAAAGTTTGTACTAAATATATCTCAGCAGACAGCTTTAGTCTCCACCGTCATGCACAAAGCACCCAGAGGTTTTTATTTCCTTTCTCCTGCTGTCTCAGGTCGTCTCTGTCAAATATCTGATTGTTTGTTTGTTTGTTTCCTCAGCTCTATGCGGACTGTCGTCCAGTCGCTGCAGGTGAAGACTCCAACTACCAGAATATCGATCCAGTGGGCAATGACCAGGACCATATCTACCATACACTCGCATAAGCCTCCAGAGTCCTGAGCCCTGTACTACCAAGCTGGATTTGATGGTTGTTGAGGTAACTTCAGCTCTAACCCTGGGTGTTTGGTATCATGAAGGTGGTTCTCTTTTAATCTGACTAGATCACCATGGCAACTCATGCTGAGAAGCTAACCTGGTTGGGACCAGGTTATGTTCTAGACAAGAGATCAGCGTCTATAAAAGCCCCGCCTACTGACCAATCAATTCTCCTTGAGAATGGCGTCACCTTTTTGGAAGATCCTGTGGATCTTGGGCCGCAGGTCTCTGAGGAGGGCGAGGGTTTTTCGAGGGTTAGGGTTAGAGACCCAGAAGAATATTTATATGAGAAATACAGATCCTCAGCGGGGAGAATAAGGTAGAAATTAGGGGTGGGACAATATGCTTTGGTCACCATTGGATTGTATCATGATTCTTGATAATTGCGATTCTACGAGTATTGCGATTCGATATAATCAATTATTGCAATTTTCTTTTCCTTCTTAAAAAACAAACAAGTTGAATCATACACTTCTAGAGATGATAAACCATGAATGGCGTTCCCATAAACAATGCACATTAGTCTGTGTTAGTCAGTCCAGCAGCTGACATTTATTTCTACTGAGACAAAACGAGGTACATAACATGTACAGCATTTTTTAAAGTTTACAGCTACAAAATTAATTCAAATGTCCACACAGCATAAATGTGTGCTAGTTTTAATGTAATTAAGCTAATGTAATGTATTGTTCAATAGATTAACCAATTTGTTTTTAAATAATAAGTAAAGTGCTCTGACTACTCAGTGCTCTCTGAAGTAGTGCTGTAAGATAAAAAATAAAACACTTGGCCAAAAGAGAGTCTCTAAAAGAAAAAAAAACAGCACAAATGTGAGCCATTAAATAAAAATGTTTCAAATGAAAAAGTTTTTTTCAAAACCCTGTACTGCACATAAACACTGCTCTCTGAGGTAGTGCATGTACTTGTAATGGACGCTGTAGGAGAGAGGAATAACGATGTGGGAAAGACAAAAAGTGAGTAAAAAACACCCTTAATATGTTTCAAACTGCAAATGCACTGTCTTCTGTCACAATTCCAACCCTCGTCTTTTATCCGGTCTGACCAAAAAGAGACAGTCTGACTGTAAACCAGCCAGCGGCGACTTTATGCATGTGCGATTAGCAGACTGGACGCTGAGGGGTTAACATCTCTACAACGCGATGGTTTTTGTCCGGTATTTGAGTCAAATGATGCTCCAACGGCCCTTTATGTGAACACACAGAGCCTGAAGAGGAAAGCCTGGCTTCACTCAGATACTTGAGAACCACCTTAGTGATACCACTTATCCCTGACTGCGGTTGTTAGGCTTAGTGAAGCCAGATCACCACAACATATCCTGGCTATGTTGAAGTGGCTTCGTAGTCCAGGGCTCAGCTTCTACTGACTGCACTGCAATCAGGAGAAAAACATACACATGAAGAAACAGAAACTTTTCTGAATTATTTTATGCCATGCGAATATTGCCAAATTGTAGATTGAGTTTGTACTTCTTAGATGCATGTTGGTTGAATTAGCTCATAGTTTCTTATGACATGTTACTATTGTGACACATTTCATATAATATTAGTGTCTTACATGAAACACTGAGAGTGATTTCTGTTGCTGCTGTCTTCACATCTTTTCCTTTGTTAAAATAATTAGTTATTCTGTCTCTTTGTCTGTCTCTGTGTGTGACGCAGGTCACTATCAGAGGTCACTATCAAATGCATGTGTAGTTCACTGTGTGTCCTCTCTCTATGCATTTATATATTAATCATGTTAGATGCTTTTGATACAACGATCATGTGCTAATATTGTTTTAAAACTATGATTACTTTAAATACATGTATCCCAACTGCTTAAACTTAGTAAGATTCTATAATCACAAAAATATATTGTATGTTTCATATTTTATGTTTTATAGCTTGTGTGCACATTGCAACAGCTGTGTCTCCAAATTCTATCTCTGTAAGACATAACAAGGCAGCCTGAGGTTTTGTTGAATGTTTTGGGGAACAGGCCAGGTCAAGGACACAGTGTGCTGGGGAGAGGAGGTTACTATCTTCTCTGCCCGGTGACATGACGCGCCCCTTTATTGATTAAAACTGACGAATGAACGGATCGAGAAGGCGGCACTTCCTGGAAGAAATCTAACTTCATGATTAGTAAATCTGTTAGAATATCTAAAAAAGGGTTCGAGGGACAGAAGGGGGTCAGACCTCATGAACTGATCCGCCTTAATCATGTAAATCAGGGAAGTGAGTTGTGAACCCAGGATCTCTGTAAAATGCACATTTCTTGATGTATTGTAATAAAATGATGTTAAACTGAGAACTTGGACGTCTCCTGCTCTTCATTCCCCATCAAACGATCTGAGAGAGAAATAGGTTAGAGGATTTTCTGTTGGTGTCAGATAATTTAGTTTTAAATCCCATCAGCTGTTTCACAGTGTGTGTAATGTGTGATATTATAGATACTTTATGATTTGAATATGATCTTATACTACACATTACTATGTATATTTATATTTAATAACCCCTGAATCTCATTATTTTTTAATATTGTCTTTTCACTGAACAATTTTTAACTAAATCTAATGTTTTATGTTTGTGTCGTCTGCGAGAGTTTGCCTTCTGTAAATGTGTGTTAAAAATAAAATAAATGAAAATAATCTCTGGGAAGACGTGAACGGCCACGTTGATGTGACGTCATGGCGTTCGGCTGTTACCATGGATACTGACACAGGGTTCAGCAGGAGTTGACATTAGTTCACTAAACAGATTCTCCAAACAAAACCCTTAAATTTCTGTAGAAGTGGTTGAGTACAGCTATAAATACTTTATATATGTTTGTTTATACATGTGAGAAGGTGTTTTTTGAAGACCAGTCACTCATTTAAACCCTCCTGTGGTCCTGGGGTCCTTTTTGACCCCAAATCATTTTCAACATACGCTTAATAGGTTAACTTTCATAGAATTGCTTTTCAGCATATGTGCCCCTCTGCATCCTTTATAGGTAATATAAATTTCAACTTTCTTCTGACATTTTTTACGTGTTTTATACATTTTTATAGCACCCATGGGTCCTCGGGGGCCAAAATAACCCCATGACATCAGACTGGTTTTAGGATAAAAAAATGATGAACAACTATTTTTTTCACCTTTTAAGGCAACTCATGACCAACACATTGATATTCAATTTTCATATTTTTCTTAATAAGAAATACAGTAACAAGCACGATTGCCATCAAGAGAGCTGATGATTTCCAGCATCCAGACAGCCGTGAGCTAACTGTTATAGCTAAGTGTCTCATTGAGTACTACCCAATGCAGCGGGACAGCATCGGGCCCTGTCATCACTGTGTGCTAGACCAACTGCATCCTGGCCATTGGCACCAAGCCTGTGCTCATCTTTCCAAAAGAGGACATCGCTGACAGCGTAATGGACATAATGCCATGCTACTACACATTTCACCTCACCTGGCCCAAATGCATAGCCACACTCCTGTCTGTCCTGCAGACAGAGGTACTGATGGACGCCATACACCAAAGAGATATGACGTCCTCATATACAAAAGCTATCGCTGACTGGAACAGATTCATCACTGAGTAGTGCATGAATATTAAAGTTGATGCCCGGTTCCATTATTGTTTGCCTTCGGTGATACAGTTTGTTGAGGTCTCACAAGAATATGGCACTGTATCAGATGTTTACATATTATGTATATTATTATACAGTTTACATTTCAGTTTAGGCTCCTCCCACTCACACCACCTCATATCATGCTACACACACACATACATACTCTGCTGTGCACTAATGTTGCCTGTTCTTACCTGTCCAGCTGATATTTAGCTGCATGCACACTACTTTGTGTGTGTGTGTATTCAAATATGTATCTGTGTGAGTATGACTGTATTACAAGTCTCACTTTCACCTTTTAATCTTGAAGGATGTTTTGTTGTGCTCATGTGCATGTTAAATATAATAAAGAAGCATTTCATGGAAGCCTGCTTCATTTCCTGTTCTAGTACTGTCAGGATCACTGATTATTGCCTTATTTCAAGAATTTTAAGAAAAATATTCTATATACAGAGAAAAATATTTGTAGCTATATCAAGAAAGGTTCACTAGTTTTTAGTGTGACTTTGCTGGTTTCAATAAATATAATGCCTATGCATACCATTATGTCAAGATGATGGCTCTAGCATTTACTTAATTCAAGAAAATTTTTCAACATTGTATAACACATTGTATCACAAGGAGTCTGTGGCTCTGTCATTAGCTGCAGTGTAAGGTTTAGATTATTTTAAATCGGTGTCACCTAAAACAACCTCATTCCTGTTTAGTCTAAACTCAGCTGCTGTGTCCTGTAGAAATAACCAACATGCCTATCAGTTTATTAATTTTATTTACGATTTAAGTTGAAATCTTTCATACTATATGAGTTTATAAATGCAATACTATCATGTGTCAAACTAATGCAATTGTGCTGAAATGTCACATCTGACTCTGTTCACTTTTTACTCCAGAAATAGGGTTACAGATTATCTGACAAACTGAAGATGTTAATTAATGGCACCCATGTACAGTATCAACAAATGCAGCAGCACAAATCCACGACCTGTAAGGAGTACATAAACTAAATGTAGCTACTAATTGTCCAATTTAAAAGGCCCCTAAGAGGCTAAGTGGGGTCCTGTCTGCGATGCGCTCTTATAAATCCATTCTTGACTCAAAGTAACGTTTTTTAAAGTGTTTATTGAAACAAAAAAATGATAAATATATGGAAACAAAACGATACATTATGGAAATAAAACGCAGCGGTCAACAGAAAATATCCAACCCCACTCACCCTCTTTGTCTCACCAGAACCGCAGTGCAACTGAACAGGTAAAATATCGAGAAACCACACCCAGGTGTTAATTGCCGGAAATTATAGTAACCAAAGAGCGTGTGCAGGATAAACAATTAATAATACAGGCCAAACCAATTTTGGCTCCGACACTAAATTTGTCAGTAATATAAGCATGTTAGTCACCAGTCCATCTGTCATTGAAAACAAAAGCATATAGGCCTATATCATCAAGTATTGTTAGACCTATTCCCAGTGCATATTAATGCAAGTTAGATGTGTAAGGTGTGTGTGAGTATGACAAAACAAAAGAGCCAACAGAACCCAATCAAACCATACAAAACCATGCTGGTGTGCCTGGAGGCACCAGCTGTCCAAGAGGGAGAGAGAGACCGCCATCTTGGAAAGGCCATGCCTTTATAGATGAGCCACAGGTGGGGTGAATCTCCCAAACGAGGTGAGAGAGAGACAGGCAGGGAAAACCTGGGAAGGGAGGAGCACAGAGAGGCCAACAGAACACAAGATGGCCGAGGGCCATCACAAGGGTTTGATTGAATGCTTTTGTGAAGTGCAACTTGAGCACAGCAGCTTGACAGCGGGTTTCAGCCAACCTGCACACAAGGTGCAGTTGGTTTTAGTTGGATAACTTTTGCTTAGAAGGTGGCAGCGACCTGAAATGGCTGTGGCTGTGGTGGCTGTGGCTCAATGGTAGAGTTGGTCGTCCAATAACCTGAAGGTTGGCGGTTTCATCCCCGTTCTCGCTGCTCAAAAAATTGGCACGGCCGAGGTGCCCTTGAGCAAGGCACTGTACCCCCCACCCCCAAACATCTGCCCGGGCGCTGTGAATTGATGCCTATCGCTCCAGTGTATATATGTATATGGCATCTGTCACTATGTTTGTGTTCCTGTGCATGTGTGTTCCGACAGGTGCCAGCTGGATGGGAAAAATGCGTAGAAATAATTTCATGTGTAAAAAGCATAATTAATAAAGTTTCAACTTAACTTAACTTAAACCAAGTTGCATCCCCTCTAGAAAGTGTTTAGGAGCACATTTAAGACCATTTGGCCCCTTTTGATGCATAATTTTGCCAAACTTGACCTTAATGTAGGTGGCACTATGGGCACCAAATTTGACAGGTAGGTAGCTGTGCACAGTGTGAGCCCAGAGGTACTTTTTTCCCATGAGTATATGACCTTTCTAGCCAAAGATACAAATCTATTAAATCAATTTACCATACTTTTGTGTTTCCCAACTCCACAGTGGTTACAGATATGAAAGTAATTCCAAGTTTGTGGCATATACTTTTATTTTCTCTTTTTCCAGTGTTGTGGAAATTTCTCTGCTACTGGTGAAGAATGAAATAGAGACTTCTGCCGGCCGACAAGGTTTTTATCTTCTTTGCAAAGGGTAAAGACCATGGTAAAATAGGTAATAATTGAAGCTATACAACAAGTAGTTCTGACCAAGCAATCTGATTGGTCAACTAGACATTTAGAATATGCTCAAAGACAGCACACCTAATCATTCTCAATTGAAAAAATGCCTCACCGCTATCATATCACGATGCCTATAACTTATCTACTGAGACTGTGTGGTTAACCCGCTTCAAAAGCCAGCGTTGTCACAGAATAAAAAACAAGTGTTATGTGAGAACTTTATATTATATTATTTGTTTATTTTGATAGCCCATTGCATAGGTTTTTGATTGAACAAAAATTTTTTTTTTTGGTTGCTCTCAAAACTTTTCCTACATAGGCTGAATATCCATTTGTAGGCCTACACTGGAATCAGCTTTTAATCAACAAATCTGCGATAACCCTGATCTTAAAACAAACAAAAAACCCCAGAAAAAACAGAATGGTTGATTAGCAAAAGCCCCTAAAAATGTCTTGAAATGATATTCCTGTTCAGCTTTGACCTCACTGGACACGTCTCTCCTCTCTCTCAGCTGGCATGGTGAATCTGTGACAGCGTATACACAGTAACATCTAGGTTGCTATGGCCGTTACTAAGGTGGATCTACTTGCTGTTGGACATAAAAAGTAGCAGAAAGTGATGCCAACGGACTTTGGCGCCAGCGCGTTGGTCCTGATCGCATCACTGTCGTGCCAAAGAATAAAAATCAAGAACCATGAAGAACCGTTTGTTCCTCACACAAACAGTGATCTCTGTGAATAAAGGCAAAGTAGCTGTAAATGCATCTCAAGGTGCAAGCATGTGGCATAGTGCGCAGGCCTCCATCACATCCAAGCCACATTAATGTGGCTTGGATGTGTTTGTCTTTTCCTGGAGGCTTTTCATCAAGTGTCAAAGTGACTGATCCTGGCTTAATGTGCAGTCTCTTGCTGCCATCTAGTGGCCCTGGCATGAAAACACATTTCAGCTTCCGCCTCTCACAAATGACTGTTCTGAAGACATCAGCAAGATATGACTGCCAGTGTTAGGCATGGGCAGAGTATTATTATTCATTCATTCATTACCATTAACCGCTTATCCACAATCGGGTCGCGGGGGGCTGGAGCCTATCCCAGCTGTAGTATTATTATTGCACTTGAATATTTAAACAATGTTGAATGACAGTAGCCACAGTTACAATCGTGATTACTGTAATAATAAAAAACACAATCCAAACTATAAGTTTTTAAGGCCAGTTTTTATTTTTTAAATTCTCTTTCCAGTGTCCTCATTCCTGCCCCTCCTTTCCCCCCTCATCCATGCCATCAGCCTCCATTCGTTTCAAAGACAAAGATAATAATAACTGTGTTTGTCTTCAGCACCCTCATCCATAGCATCAATCACTCCCTTCAGCAGCTCCAACCTCCACCTCTCCTTCACAGGGAGTCTGAAGACCTCCATGCTGGGGCCCAGACCCCCTACATGGGTCTTCTCCTGGCCAGAAGGCCAGCAATGGTCCTGGCCAAGGGCTTGCTATTCTGTGTTTAAAAACAAAGGATAACAGAAGTTTGTTTGAATATTGTTGTAAGCAGATGCACATCTCTGAGGGGTCCTAATGCAAGGAGCAATGATGTTTTTGTTAGTGTATATGTATCAGAATAAAATGCTGTATTAGGGCACCTGCCACCCTCTCCCAAGTCCATAACACTTTCAGTTCCCGAGATATAGGCCAAAATGTCCTTCCAATAGAAAGGAAGGGGTTGAGCTGGTATCTGAAAATTTGATTAAGTGTGGCGGCCAAAATGTTTTCCCCAGAAAATGTTTAGGAGCATGTTTCTCCATTTGGAGTCGATTGATACCACTTTTGGAGGACTGTTCCCTAACCTCTAACACTTAATTTTACTTTATAACTGTAACTAGTTCTTTTCAGTTTAAGGCAGGAGTAAGCTCTGTTGGGTGGAGATTCCCCAGGATCACAGAAGCAGGTGCCAAATCAAAGGTAAGTAATCAAAGGTCAGTAAAAGTATGTTAATTGTTTATACTTAAGGTACACTGATCAGGCGTAACACTGTGACCACTGACAGGTGAAATGAATAACACTGATTATCTCTTCATCACGGCACCTGTTAGTGGGTGGGATATATTAGGCAGCAAGTGAACATGTTGTCCTCAAAGCAGGAAAAATGGGCAAGCATAAGGATTTGAGTGAGTTTGACAAGGGCCAAATTGTGATGGCTAGACGACTGGGTCAGAGCACCTCCAAAACTGCACCTCTTGTGGGCTGTTCCCTTTCTGCAGTGGTCAGTATCTATCAAAAGTAGTCCAATGAACCGGCGATAGGGTCATGGGCGGCCAAGGCTCATTGATTCACGTGCAGAGCGAAGGCTGCCCTGTGTCATCCAATTCAACAGACAAGCTACTGTGGCTCAAATTGTTGAAGAAGTTTGCTCTGTCAGTGCCAGTGGGCTCTGGCGCATGTTCTGCTGTCATGTCCAGGAAACGTTAAATTAATTTATTCAGTTTTTGTCTCATGTCTATGTTGTCTCTTATGTGATTTCCTGTTTTATTTTGTTTCCACTTCCTGTGTGTGTCTATTGTCGCCAGTTTTACTTTCTCCCTTTGCCTGTCTTCTCGCCCTTGGGATTACCTGTCTCCGTGTGTGTGTGTGTGTGTGTGTGTATACATGGGACAAGATGAACTGGCACAGGACAAAGGGAGTATTATTATATATATATATATATATATATATATATATATATATATACAGTTGAAACCAGAAGTTTACATACACTATATAAAAAGACACATATGCTTTTTTTCTCACTGTCTGACATGAAATCAGACAATCACTTTTCCTGTTTTAGGTCCGTTAGGATTACCAAAATTATTTCTATTTACTAAATGCCAGAATAATGAGAGAAGGATTTTTTTAGACAATTTTTTATTACTTTCTTCAAAGTCAGAAGTTTACATACACTAACATTATTATGCCTTGAAACCATTTGGGAAAGCCCAGATGATGCTGTCATGTCTTTGGAAGCTTCTGATAGATTTATTGACAACATTAGAGTTAATTCGAGACACACCTGTGGATGTATTTTAAGGCACACCTGAAACACACTGCTTCTTTGTGTGACATCATGGGAAAGTCAAAAGAAATCAAACAAGATATCAGGAAGAGAAGTGTGGACTTGCACAAGTCTGGTTCATCCTTGGGTGCAATTTCCAGATGCCTGAAGGTGCCATATTCATTTGTTCATATAATCATACCCAAGTATAAACACCATGGGAATGTCCAGCCATCATACCGCTCAGGAAGGAGACGGGCTCTGTGTCCCAGAGATGAATGTGCTTTGGTCCAAAATGTGCATATCAACCCAAGAACAAAAGCAAAAGACCTTGTGAAGATGCTGGCTGAAGCTGGTAAGAGTGTGTCATTATCCAGAGTGAAACGAGTACTGTACCAACATGGGCTGAAAGGCCACTCTGCCAGGAAGAAGCCATTACACCAAAAGAAACATAAAAACGACAAATTACAGTTTGCAAATGCACACAGGGACAAAGACCTTAATTTTTGGTCTGACAAAACTGTAATCTGTCTTTTTTTATGTTTCTTTTGTAGTAATGTCTAACCTAACCTTGCCAGAGCCAGGGGATTAAACTCCTTTAAGCACTTTTATATGTTTTTTTTAAAGCAAATCTATAAAAAGGAAACAAAAAGATTTTTATCTGCCTGATCCCCTGCGCCCGTGGCCCTCGTAGCACTCTCCAAGAGTGCTGCGTTTTAACCCAAACCTAACCTTGCCAGAGCCAGGGGATTAAACTCCTTTAAGCACTTTTATATGTTTTTTTTTAAAGCAAATCTATAAAAAGGAAACAAAAAGATTTTTATCTGCCTGATCCCCTGCACCCGTGCCCCCCGTAGTGCTGCGTTTTAACCCAAACCTAACCCTACTCCAACCCTAATCCTAACCCTAACTCCTATCCCCAACCCTAACCTTAACTCCCAACCCTAACCCTCCCTCTTCCTTTCACTTTTAATATAATTTACGTTATGAGGGGGAGCCTAAGACTATACTAATAGTAAGGAGTGTCCGTCCCCCAAACATGTCTTAGTAATTCATATGGAAGTAGGAGTGCCTTCATGATTTTAAGAACCTTTAATTTAATTTATTTATTTGTTTCTATTTTTATTTAATTTTATGGACTTTTAATAAATTTCATGCATTTTCCGGACTCGATTTTGGATTTAATCTATTAATATAATTTTCAGTCAGGGAGGGTATAAATTAAAAGGAAATTTTATTTACAAAAGTGTGTTTTTGAGAGTTTTGTGTCATTTTATGGATTTTAACTTTATTTTATAGCACTTACTTTTACTCACCTTTTAAAGCACTTATATTTATTTTGCATGTTTTATACACCTCTCATCGTTTACATATTTATATTTTAAATCCATCAGCACTTATTCTGGAACTGCATGTTTTAAATTATTTATATATGATTTCTATACTTATTTATTAGAGATCTATTTTATTTCTTTTTTATAATTATCCTAATTATTTATTTAATTAATTATTTATTGGTTTGCCTACTTATTAATTTTATTCTTTTTTTATATATTATTTTGGATGGTTCTTGAATTGTGATTTTACTCCACTTTTATACATCTTATACCTTTTAAATCTCCTCCCAGGAAATAATCGGAGCAGCCCTTAATAAACTCCACTTTTATTTATTTATTTAAATTTTTATCCTTCATTTATCTTACTCACAGAGTTGTTTAATCGCTCCCTCAACCCCCGCCCGGACCTCCAGCCTCCAGCTTTTAAAACGATTATTTTAAACCATTTTATGGCGAACAAAAAATTATTTTTTATCAGCTTTTATTAAAGCAAATCTATATACTAAGGAAACAAAAAGATTTTTATCTGCCTGATCCCCTGCGCCCGTGCCCCCCGTAGCACTCTCCAAGAGTGCTGCGTTTTAACCCAAACCTAACCCTTTAAATCTCATGAATCTGCACATTTTTCTCTCGTAGATTTGCCACTTTAATCTTGTAAACTTTTTTCTCAAAATATTATTTTCATATGTTTGTTTTTTTTACACATTCTGGCTGTATGCTGAATTTGCAAGTATTTCCATGAGTGCCCTATTAAGGGTTAAAGTGGTGAATCTGGGAGAAAAAAGTTCTTTTTTTCACTTTTTTCCCCGCAGATTTGCCACTTTAATCTAGTAAATTTGCCACTTTTTTCTCGAAATACTACCTGAAGTTACCAAGTATAGTTCTTTGCCTGATAAAGGGTTACCTAATAAGGTAAAAATGTTTTGTTTATGCTCCATTTTGCTCAATATTTGCTGCATTTTGCTTCCCTTTGTATTGTGTGTCAGGCACTTCCCTCAAAACAGCCTAATTAAGCCTCAGAACCCTAAGTTTATTTAATTCGTTATCAAGAGAAAATGATCTTTGTTATACCGAGATAAGAAAATAATAAGTCGTTATCACAAGGTGACGGTGCATAAAAATAAAAAAAATACATGGACATTCTCGCAAAAAGTTAGTTATTTTTGGTCCTGACACTGGAGGCAGCCTGAGAGTGGAGTTCTGCAACCAGACCGCTCTCAACTCTCCTTTACTTGGACTTCTTTGGGGCTGACTACTTGTTCACAGCACACTATGTGTCATAAGTTTTAAGTTTTGACAGCAGATGCCGCTACATTCAAATAAACCACTGCTGCCTTCACTGTCCTTTGGTTTGATTTGTGCCATTCTGCTGCTTGAACTAGTAGCTTTCCTGTAATATGGAGACCACAAGGGGACACTTTTAAATTAGAGTCAAGATCTCTGACTTTTTATTATTTCAGCACCTTTTAATCTGACTTGTTTTAGTCCCTGACCCTTGGAACAAGGCAAATTATTAATGATTACAGTTGACTGTTTCAGGCAAGCAATGTCTCCAAGTAATGCTTAACCCTTTATCAGGCGAAGAACTATATTTGGTAACTTAAGTGGATATCAAAATGGGGTTGAGAAAAAAATTCCAAATTTACTAGATTAGAGTGGCAAATCTACAACAAAAAAAGTCGCAGATTTAAGAGATTTAAAGTGGTGAATCTGCGAGAAAAGTTGCTTTTTTCCCCACTTCTTTCTCATAAATCTGTGACTGTTCTGACCTGGGGGCTATCAAAATACTTTTAGTTCATTCTGCTTCCACTAGGTGGTGCTAATTCTGATTTCATTATGTGAGCCACACGGCTTGACCTGTAGGCCGCCATCTTGTTTTCCTCTCACATTGTGAGTGCATCGCGGAGCTGAGCAGTCAGAGCATCTACATCCATCCTCTTTTGGGAATCATTTATAGAGGCATTGTCTGTAACTACAGTGTTAAAAATATGATTATATTTGCATTAATGTTTATATTTGTGTGGATGTTCGACTAGGTTTTTGTTTTATCTCTACGGTAAGCAGTGGAGACAGGTGCAAAGTCTCGCCGACCTTTCTCGCAAAGTACCTTCCTACCCTGCAAAGACATAGGAAATGGCAAAAGGGAGAACGCGATCTTCATGAGGGGGATATTGTGATACTGAAGGACAACCAGGTACAGAGAAACGACTGGCCCATGGGTGTCATAGTCAAGACGTTTCCCAGCGCAGATGGTAGGGTTAAGAAGGTGGAGCTCAAGACGGCTAAAGGTGGTTCGTGCAAGACCTTTCTACGGCCTGTCTCAGAGACTGTCCTGCTCCTCTCCCCAGAGTCTGATTAGGTTGTTGATTCAGTTATTAGGGCCTCGGGGCAATCGCACCGAGCACTACTGTTATACTGTGGATTTCTTCTTATTCCTCTTGCGGACGCAATTTCGTCCCGCTACTAGTCCTACAACTTAAAGAGTTGCAGGACAAATTATATATCAAAACGTGCGGTTTGATCGGGATCGGTGTGCTATTACTTTTCTCTACAGAATATGAATTTTTCGCGACGTAAGTCGCGAAAAACTGCTCAAAATTTTGCATTGAAATGAATGGGACGGCCGACAAAAAATGAGCGAAAAAGAACAATCATTGGAGATTTTTAAACGTCTACTTCTCCGGCATAATTTAACCTAGAGACTCCATTTAAACTTTAAACAGTAGACACAAGTCTTGTGTATCGGTGTATTAATCCACGTTTCGATAGGTCATATAGTTTTTTATCAATCCCTGTTCAATGACCATGATAATTTTTGGAGAAATTCTGAGATCATAATGGGTGTGTATTGCACGGAATGTTCGTGTCAGAGTGTCAAAAAATTAATTTTAAAACTGCGCTCCAGGCCGCAAATTTCACTCTACAGAAATAATTTATACATAGAAACGTAGGAAAATTAGTCTTCTCCCTCACAATCCTCTGGTAAAGCTGTCAGAGTTATAGTTTGGGCGTACGACGCACAGATGCGGCACCAACACCACCAACAGCCTCATTGGGTCCCATATTAAAAACGCAGGGAGATATTTGAAAAAGGGATATGGAAACGTTTTTTTAGATCGCTCTAACAAAGCTATTTTTTCATTTTTCTGAAATAAAAACATATGTAGACGTTCAGGAAGAACTCAGGACGCTCAAAGTGAAGTCGAATCAATGATAAGTATTATGGTTTTGCCAAAAATGCTTTCTGTTCGAGGCCAGAAATTCCAGTCCACCTCTGGCTGCTGTCACTCTTTCGGAACTTTAACAGGTGGTGTCAGTTAATTCAGTTGATTGCTTTGATTTGATTGCCTTTGATCTTTGATGTGATTACAGTTACAGATACACACACACACACATATGCGCGTAAGTGCACACACTCCTCACACATGCATACACCTGCTTCAAACACACACACACAGGTAACTTTGTGATTTTAATTACACACACAGGTAACTTTATGCGATTTTCGCTACACACACACACACACACACACACACACAAATGCGCGCGTATGCGCGCACACCTCCACATACATGTTTCTCTCTCTCTCTCACACACACACACACACACACACACTTTGAGGTTAAAGGGCATAGTTTTAAATCTCTGAAGAATCTCATCATAGTGTACACACACCGGCAGTAGCCCCCGTGGCCCTTTCAAAATTTCCCCAGAGGAAATTTTCTAGTTTGAAATCTGATTCAATGATTTTTAAAAACAAAGTGAAACCCAAAATATCTAACAAAAAGTTAGGTTATTACAGTATCTAAATATTTCTATATATTATATATCTCTAATATTTTAAAAATTTTTAAACATTTTTACAGTTAAACCCAAAATGAATGAACCTGTTTCTCTTCAAACACTGAATATTGCTCTTATATTAATAATCAGAGCAAAGCAAGACATGCAGACTTGAATGCAAAGTGCTAATATTATTAATTTAAATTATTATTATTATTCAAATGAAATGCTTTTATTTTAAATCTGATTCAGTGATTTTTAAAAACAAAGAGAAACCCAATATATCTAACAAAAAGTTAGGTTATTACAGTATCTAAATATTTTTTGTCAATATCTGACAAAAAATGTTTTAAAAAATTGTAAACATTTTTACAGTTAAACCCAAAATGAATGAACCTGTTTCTCTTCAAACACTGAATATTGCTCTTATATTAATAATCAGAGCAAAGCAAGACATGCAGACTAGAATGCAAAGTGCTAATATTATTAATTTAAATTATTATTCAAATGAAATACTTTTATTTTAAATCTGATTCAATGATTTTTAAAAACAAAGAGAAACCCAATATATTGTCAAAAACAACAACAACTAAACAAGTAGATTTTTTCAAATAATTTTGTTATGCTTTATTTTTTATTAATAGATTTATATTGTGTTTTCAGAAGTCTCAGTTGTAGTGATGGACCTTGACTCCTCCAGCTTCTCCTCCTTCCTCAGCTTTTCCGTGCTGTGTTTAACACCCTGCAGTATCTTGTAAAGGGGGGGGATCTCCTCGTCCTCCTTATCTTCATCCTCCTCAGAGTCCTCCTCCTCCTCCTCCTGCTGCTCCTCCCCAGACAGGAGCAGAGTCAGCAGCACCTGTTTCTGTGCCTTCAGTTTTACATTCATGCTCTGCAGCTTCTTCTCTCTCTCAGCAGCGTTCTCCTCCTCCTTCTGTCCAACCTCTGACTCCGTCCTGGTCTGCTCCTTTTCCAACAAATCCATCAGCTGCTCCACCTCCTCCTGCAGGTCGCTGCTTTCCTGATTTTCCAAGTTCTCAGTCTGAGATCCAGTCTCAATCTTCTCCAATTCGGCCGTCAGCTCCTCCACCAGATGGCTGATGCGGGCTTCATCAGTTTGCAGCTCAGCCTTCCTCTCCTCCAGCCGCTCCAGCTGAGCCTCCTTTTCCTGCTTGAAGTCTTTCAGCATTCTTGTCAACCTGCTGCTCTCCATGTTTAGCTGGTAGATGCTAGTCTGGACGTCTTTCTGTCTGTGTTGATGCTTCTATTTCTGTGTTGAGATGATCTGCTGTCGTCAAAACAAAGCTGTTGTCCTGACCTCCAGAGTTCCACAGTTTTAAATGTTCACACTCGTTTCACACATCAATCTAGAACTTGTTGGTGAGAGTTTTCCAGTGTTTGTAGTGCTCAAAACACCAAAAAAAAAAAAATCTCCACACAGCACAGTCAGCAGTTGAGTTCAGGGTTAATCCAGATGTTTTTATCATCTCTACACTCACTGGTGGTTTGTGTTCAAATATATTCACATTTTCTTGATAAGCAGCTCGATGTTAAGATGCTGTTAAGGCCACATTATTTTCCTCCTGATGCAAATTTAAAAAATGCACAACCGGAATGCCCTGTTTTGATTATTATGTACCTCTGGCTCCTGCAGCTGATGACTTTTGACTCTCTGCAGAAAGGCATTATTTGAATTTTTCTCATCAATCAATCTATTTTAATCACAGTGAGGTTACCCACCTGCTTAAAAAAATATTTAAAAAGTAGCTCCTAACAAACACAGCTATGCAAGCGGTAATTGAGGGGAGGGGCTACAGGTTGAAAACCAGTTTAAACCAGGAGGAGCTGCAGGGACAAAAGACATTTTTCCTCTTAACTGTCGTGTCGTTTATTAATTTAGATAGATTTATAGGGCTGCAGATATCAGCTATAGAGATGTTCAGCTTTTCTTAAATATAATGGAACTATATAACAGTATGGTGCCAAATTAAAAGCTTGACAATAATGACTCAAATATTGAAGATAATCCACAGACTTCTTGTTCACAACAAAAGTCATTTTGGGTTTAACTGTAAAATCTCAAGAGTTTTACAGTTTAGCCTAAAATAAATTAACCTGTTCCTCTTCAAACACTGAATGTTTGCTCTTATATTAATAATCAGAGCAAAGCAAGACATGCAGACTAGAATGCAAAGTGATAATATTATTAATTTAATTTAAATTATTATTATTATTATTATTAGGGCCACGGGGCAATTTAACACCGGCAGTAGCCCCCGTGGCCCTTTCAGAATTTCCCCAGAGAAAATTTTCTAGTTTTCTATGTTCTATGGTTAATGGTGACATCTTTTTAGATGCCAGGCGGGGAGTGTTTTGACCTGGGGGCTATCAAAAATACTTTTAGTTCATTCTGCTGCCACTAGGTGGTGCTAATTCTGATTTCATTATGTGAGCCACACGGCTTGACCTGTAGGCCGCCATCTTGTTTTCCTCTCACATAGTGAGTGCATCGCGGAGCTGAGCAGTCAGAGCATCTACATCCATCCTCTTTTGGGAATCATTTATAGAGGCATTGTCTGTAAGTACAGTGTTAAAAAGATGATTATTTTTGCATTAATGTTTATATTTGTGTAGATGTTCGACTAGGTTTTTGTTTTATCTCCTATTCATTGCTCACTATGTGACTTGTTCGTTAACAGTTTCAGCTAACTATGTTGTATTACATACGATGTACATGTATTAGATATGCCTTTTGGTGATAATACACATGTTGTAATGTACATAAGTGAGGTTTATCACACTAATTGTTTATTTTATATTCTTTCTTCATTTCAGTTTTACCCTATTCTCATGCTGTTAATGTAAAACGGTGGTACGCAATAAATCCATCATATATTGACTACAGTGTGTGGAAGGAGTTATCTGTCTGTCTAGTGAAGGAAGGGGAATCTTTGACGAGGGCAGAACAGTGACTTTTTTCCAAGCAGATTTGCCACTTTAAATCTCTTAAATCTGCGACTTTTTTTCTTGTAGATCTGCCACTTTAATCTAGTAAATTTGCAACTTTTTTCTCAAAATATTTTTATTTTGGATATCTGCTGAAGTTACCAAATACGGTTCTTTGCCTGATAAAAGGTTAAGCCTACAGATTCATGTAAAACATACTTATTTAAATTCATATTGCGACGTCACTGTTTCTTCGCTCGCCATTTTTAAATCTCCCGGTAGACCGGTGTGCGCAAGGCTTTATGGGTACTCGAGGTGCACGGAGGATACACACATGCATCCTTGGAATTTGGGCAGAAGAAGGACTCTGTCCTCTGAAGGATCCTGGACATTGGGACAGTCCGATGTCGATGACGTAGAATCCTTCAAATTCAGCAGTTTGAGGATCCTTTCTTGACATGGGGACACAGCCATTGTCTGCCCTCTTGTGTTTTCCTTTCCTTTGTGATTACCTGCCAGCCCCTGATTGTTGCCACCTGTCACTAGTGATGTCTCGTTCTTGAACGATTTGTTCTAAAGAACGAATTACTTGGCAGCCCCTCACTCCAGACTTCTTCTTTTTCTGTTTTACCTGCAGTTGTCACCCAGCAATAGGTGTACTACCTTTATCTTCTGCCCCGGTGCTCCCTCTGGCCCTCTCAAAGGAACTGCCATTCGCTGTCAGTGTTTTAGTTCATGTACTGAAGTACTAGTACCATTGAACGAGATCCCTGATCCACTCTTACAGCCGCGGAACGTCAGTGCCGCGTTCGCCGTTGCACATAGGTAACACTCTAATCAATGAGAGCATTTCCACCGGGCGCGCTGCGGAACGTTACAGCAGCGTCTCAGCAGCGGCTCTCCGCGAACATTAGGTAGGACTTCTATTTCTCCGCGAGACGCTGCTAAACCGCGTAAATCTCAACAGAGCAGATCACCAGACAGGAAGTCCGACTCAGAATCAACGTAAAACACACCGCCCCCTTTCAGAATAAAACACAATACGCAGTTCATGCAGCCTAAAACTACTTCACATCAACATTATGTTATGACCGGGGCACCAGATCAGTAATCAATCAATCAATCAATCAATCAAAGGGTCTCAGAGGATCGGCGACACGGACGACAAGAGACTGATTGTTGAAGTGGAACATCATAATCATTTATGACATAACATATTGTTTTTATAAGGATAGATGGTCAGATCAACAGATCTTTCAAGTCAGAGAAGCAAAGCAAGCTGTTGGTTGTTGTTGTTGTTTACTTTATACACACAGTTTATCCATAGACTGTATAAATAGAGTTTAGAGTTTATCACAGGATCTCGCGGTCTCCCGTATGGTCAGGATTATCGCATGATCTTGTGATCTCGTGTGTATACGACCGGCTCGCTAAGCTGCCGTGCCGCGGCTGTAATGCGCCCGGTTTGAATTGACGCCGGGCAGAAGACGCAGCAAAACCGCGGTGGAGCCGTGCCGCGGCTGGGTGAACTCAAAATTTCAAGGCAAGAAACTTCGATAAAATTTTAAGTTGGACAATTAAACTAAATATTTTTTTTTATAAGTTTTGTTTTTGAGTTTTCTCAACTCTGAATTCTGATTTTTGTCAACTCAACTTTAAGTTTTGTGTTTAACTAACTTAATAATTTTACATTGTAATAAATTTTAATCCTTACTTCTGCTAACTTCTACAATGTGCTGAATTGGCACGATTGTAACGCCGCTATGAAATGTCAGCTAATGTTGCGACCACAATTTTGAGTTAGCATTGATACGCTAATGGCTACTCTTGTAGCTGTAACAAGCAGCACCGCTAGCATCAGTTAACCGCTAGCATAAGTTAGCCGCTAGCATCAGTTAGCCGCTAGCTTTCGCTAAAGAATTTCACCACTTTCCCGCATTTCACAACAAAGAAATAAGAGTTATCAGAACTATTGTCCCTTGTTGTGAACCCCAACTTAAAGATATAAGTAACAACAACTCACCAACTTGTTTTTGAGCAGACAACTGGCTTCCTTTGTTGTGCTAACTTACATTATTGCCCTAAATGTAAATAATTTATATTTCCAAGTTTTACCAACTTAAATCAATGTTTTAGGCCAAAAAATACAAGCTGGCTTTTTTGCAGTGTGGAAGAATTGTTTCTCTGTGCCATCATGTTACTGGTGCTACTCTGAATGACCTTCAGTACCTGTAGGAAGTGAGGGTAATTTCAATGGAACAGGCTATTGTTTCAGACCCTCAATCTCCTTTACATGTTGAGTTCCAGATGCTTCCATCAGGATGGCGGTTCGGTCTCCAAAAAGGCAGCACTTACAGATAGATTGTTAAAAAAAACAACATGATTCCTGATCACCATTTAAGAGAAAAAGTGTGTTCTGACGGAGTGAAAATATAAGGTCAGATGCCAGCATGCCATAACAAATAACAGCACTAACAAGCCTAATACACACCGCTTCAAATAAAGGGGGTCTTTGAGTGTCTAGAAAAGTGCTATACAAATTGAATGCATTATTTTTTATTAGATCACTTTTCCAAGGTCTTGATACCAGAACATCCAAATTTATTTATTTATCTGGACTTTGAAAAAGCCAATAGACATGACCTCTTTAAAATCAACAGTAGTAAAGACTTCTTTGACTATGACAACATGCCATAACAAACAACAGTTGAAAATAAACATCAAAATTAAAATATCCTGTCAGTGAGGGTGAGCAGAACAAATGTAAACAGAACGCTGTTCCAAAGTCCAAATATTGATTTTAACCCGGACTTTGAAACAGCCAATAGTTCTGATCTGCCTTTAAAGCTCAATGGGCGTCCAAATTGTGAATATTCTTTGACCAACCGTGCAGTTACAGAACCAGCTCTTTAACTGCAGTTGTCTTTCAAGGATCTTCATTGGCTTCAAAACCGAGAAGATGGGAACTCATCTGGTTTTGGTGGTTCTGCTGTCCATCTGCAGCCTCTCCTTTAGTCAAGGTAATACATCCATTATATATTGGTGTTTCACCACTTAGATGTGTCTATTTGTAGATGTAAATGTGTGTTTGGGGGGTTTCTTATTTTTTCAGAATGTAATCGACAGCTTCAGGAGAATGTGGATTTCCCAGGAACAGACATTAAATTTGTCTACGCTGCTGATGTTGAACACTGTCAGCAGCTTTGCACCCAGCACCCCTCCTGTCTCTTCTTTACCTTTGTTCGGCCTGACTGGACCAGAGACAACAGGTACAAAACAAGCAATTCATGTAATTAATAGTAATTAGTAAGTAATTAGGTAATATTTATCTTCCTGTGAAGAGTGATAAGTATTCATAAAAAAGGGCAGTGGAAGTACATTTTGATTAGAAAAAAATAGAAAGCTTGGCCCAATATCACAAAAATTTATTAATTTTAACTTTAGCTGACTGCAAAATGCAAATGAGAAAAAGTGTATGTGCAGTGTATAATCTGAAGTCATCATCATCATCATCAAATGTCATCTATATTTAGCTAATTTACTTAGGCTACTAATATATTTGTGTAATTATTTTTACTTAGCATTAAACACACACACACAAAACAGTAATTCCCCTCTCTGCAGGCACTTCTACTGCTACCTGAAGAACACCCCCACTGGAAAGCCCAAAGTTCAGACTCCTCTGCTGGGTGTCACCTCTGGATATTCTCTCAAATCCTGCAACCCAGAAGCAGGTAGGCACACAACCATTTTAAATAACAATGAAAACCATTGATGCATAGTAGCTCTCCTTTAATCTCTGCCTGTCTCCTAGATCCTTGTCTGTCTAAGGTGTACCAGAACGTGGACTTCCCAGGGGCCGACTACCAAACCTTCTTCACAGCAGACTATGAGGAGTGTCAGAGAGCCTGCACACAGGACCCTTCCTGTCACTTCTTTACCTTTGTCAATGGAGTCTTTACACCAGAGAAGATCAGGTAAACCGAATCACATATTGCGACACAGTGTTTACCACATGTTTAAAACTGCAATCGTTTTAAAACTTTAAATAAATTGTCATGAGATATCATACAGGTTTTATTAATTCTACCAATGAGAATGAAGACTTTTTTTGCAGGGTGGCGACATGTCACAGGCTCCACAATTCTCTAATTATGTTATTTCTTGTCCTTTTTTAGGTACAAGTGCCACCTTAAATTTAGCTGGTCTGTACCAAGGACTGATATTGTAGAAAAAAAGGCTGGTGTAACATCTGGATTCTCCCACAACACAGCCTTATCTCAAGTGTCTAAAGCAGGTACACCAACAATCATACCAAAAGCATTGGGAAACAGATTGTGTTATCTCTTATTTAATATTATTGTATTATCTGTGTCTGTACAGCATGTGAGGGTAAAGTTTTTCCAAGCATTGACATCCCAGGAAATGACATCGAGAATTTTCCTGCTGCCTCTCCTGAACACTGTCAGGCCCTGTGCTCTGCTCATCCATCCTGCACCTTCTTCTCTTATTCCAGGTAGTGTGTGTGTTTCACAAAACTTTCTCGGACTGAAACTGAAACCTTTTATTTAACATTTTTCTCTTTTGTGTCCAATAGGACAATACAGTGTATAATTAGAAAGTGCTAATTTATATTAGCTTCTTGTAGCAACTTATCTGACAATATCTTAACAGTCCTGCTTTGACTAAGTAATTTGTTTGTCCTTTCTTGTTTAAAAGCTTCATTTTTTTCCTTTTCTTTCTAATAGTAATGACAACAAGTGTTACCTGAAGGACAACAAAAATGAAATGGTGATGGTAGCCAAACAAGGAGTCACATCTGGTTTACCAGCACGCTTCTGTCAGCTGGATAACAGTATGTATCACTAAACAAAACTAGAACTTTGAGTGAACCGCCTTACTCAATGACTTAAGGTTGTACATACATCACAACAACACATATTTTTGTATGCCAACCAAATTTAACATTGCACTGCTTACCTCGAAGAAATGCCGATTTTTTCACATATTTTTAATTAATACAGAAATTTAGTTCTTTGGCAAATAAAAGTTTTTGATAAAAGTAAAAACATAATGCTATAATCAAAGTACACCAATGCTGCATAACTTCAGTGTCACATTGGGCTGGGTAATATATTATATAAATCCTGTCATTCTGGAGTCTGGATATCGTAATAGGGCATTTTCCTGCTTGCATAACAGTAAATTGATGTATGATTCACCCTTACTGGGGATTTCCACCGGGGGCGTTACAGCCGCGGCACGGCTCCACCGCGGTTTTGCTGCGTCTTCTGCCCGGCGTCAATTCACACCGGGCGCGTTACAGCTGCGGCACGGCAGCTTAGCGAGCCGGTCGTATACACGCGAGATCCCGTGATAAACTCTATTTATACAGTCTATGGATAAACTGTGTGTATAAAGTAAACAACAACAACAACCAACAGCTTACTTTGCTTCTCTGACGTGAAAGATCTGTTGATCTGACCATCTATCCTTATAAAAAACAATATGTTATGTCATAAATGATTGTATGATGTTCCACTTCAACAATCAGTCTCTTGTCGTCCGTGTCGCCGATCCTCTGAGACCCTTTGATTGATTGATTGATTGATTGATTGATTGATTGCTGATCTGGTGCCCCGGTCATAACATAATGTTGATGTGAAGTAGTTTTAGGCTGCATGAACTGCGTATTGTGTTTTATTCTGAAAGGGGGCGGTGTGTTTTACGTTGATTCCGAGTCGGACTTCCTGTCTGGTGCGATCTGCTCTGTTGAGATTCACGCGGTTTAGCAGCGTCTTGCGGAGAAATAGAAGTCCTACCTAATGCTCGCGGAGAGCCGCGGCTGAGCTGCTGCTGTAACGTTCCGCAGTGCGCCCGGTGGAAATGCTCTCATTGATTAGAGTGTTACCTATTTGCAACGGCGACCGCGGCGCTGACGTACCGCGGCTGTAACGCGCCCAGTGGAAATCAGGCTTTACCTTCACTTTATGGTTATTCTTTTTATTAAAAAGTGTATTTTTCATATCCGATGTAGTATGGCTTTCGATTCTGACGGCCAAATTCACAAAAAATCGTTGAATGTGCATCACTTGCAACTGCTATCTGCCCCGTCATAAGGACCTAGTCACTAAAGGTATTGCATTAATTACATCACAGCCCAAACAAGGTCATAACATTTTGAAGCTGAGCTCAATTCGACCCCTTTTTACGCATGATTGCAATTTTCCAAATGGCAGAGTATCATTGTGCTCGAGGTTAAAGATTGGGTTGTGATGGGTGAAGCGCTAAATACCTCCAAATTGGACATGTACTTGGCTGGGCTTGTGCTGTTTTTGTTTTAATAGATTGGACTTGGCTCATTTAACCACAAGATAAGAGTGTCTTCAGAGAGACACATACTGTGTATCAATGCACAAGGCACAAAACCAGGTGTCTGTTGAATATTTCAGTCTCCAGAGGCAGACCAACCGATCGGTCAAGTCCTAATATTAATTAATGAATTTATAAATATATGCACACTCAGTCCACTTTCACACAGTGATCGTATGTGAGCAGCTGTGGACATCACAATCGTCTGACTGAGACAGACATCTATTAGTTTATTAACCTTATTAATTTCTCATGTGTTTCAAAAAATGACATGGAGAGCAACTGAGAGGAGAGTCCTACAATGAATCCCAAAATAAAGGAGTTTGAGCCACCCAATATTCGTCCTCATAAATGCAATTCGTTTACAACCACCTCTCTGAAGACGCTAATAATTTCACTCTAACTGCGTGAATAGGATTTTTTTTGCAATGAGGCCTAGGCCATTTGCCTAGAAAGGGGATGGTTTTGCTGCAAATGTTTGCATATTACCTTATTTAAATACATGCTAATAGATCCAGAGCACCAAGATGCAATTTGCTTGGTAGCGCTGTTAGGGTACAACTCTGGTGCTTTAAGGGAGTCTTGAGTCTCGTAACTGATGAGACTAAATATTTTCATAATGTAAACAATTAAAATAAAGCACTGTGCTTTATCCTTTCAGTTTATTAGTGAAGTCTTTCTGTATTTTATCCAGCAGCAGTCTAACTCTGCCCTCTCTACCAACAGACTGGGTTAAGGTCCCTCAAGTTGGAGTTGATTTCCGAGGTTCTGATATCCGCTTTGAGCTGATGGATGATGCAGACACATGTCAGAGGACCTGTACTCAGGATCCTAACTGCCAGTTCTACACCTATGCCAGTAATAGCTTCCGTGACAGCACTTTCCGGTACAGTATATCTTTAATGCATAAATGCATATTGGCAATACCTTGATCATATGACATTTAACTTTATTATCAGTCAGACAACATGAGCTCAAAATAATAATGTGATGGCAGTAATTATGGAGCATGATTGTTGTTATTTATTTTATGTTCTAGGCGCCGCTGCTATCTGAAGCGTGTCATCACCATGCCTAATCCTCCTAAAGTTACCAAACTGACCAATGTTGTATCAGGGTTCCACCTGAGGAACTGTGTGTAGACTGTTACACACACACACACACACACACACACAGGTGTTGTTTTTTTAAATAAAAGGTCTCCAATGTGCTCTGAACGAGCTCAGCTGGAGATAACCTTTAAGGGACTGGTGAATTATTATTGCACGTCATCTAAATCAGGTTTACAGGTCACATTATGAACATATTACTACAGTGTTAACAGATGGATGTGGGGGTCATATAGGGTGGGGAGAGTGTCAGTTTATATCTTGGGGTGAGAATGTGTTTGGACCTGGATTTGTCCTGTCCCTGAATATGAATGATGGTCTAAAAGGCACAGAGCCCTCACAGCACTGTTTTGGACAAAGTGTTTTTCAATAAAGTTTATTTCCCTTAATCAGTTATTGTTATGTTGAGGCAATGTTTTAAAATCTGGCCCTGGATTCACTGGTGGAAGGCTGCAGCCCTGGAAGGATTATCACCTTTCTTGTCAACACCGGGCTAAAGTAAGAGGAGATGATCCGATTCAAATTTAGTAGGAAGTGTAGTAGAATAAGCTTTTAGACTAAATTAGTCATTGTCCACATTCTTCTGTTTTTGTCCTTCCTCAGTCATCGTTGTGTTGCAGTAAAGGCCATCACTGCACAGCACCTGCACCAGCTGGCAGACATCATGGGAGTGGACCAGACATTGGCGGCAGGAAAGGTCTTTGCAGAACGCTACCTGACTGCTGTCAGTAAGATGGCAGTGGATGCTGCACCAGATGTCAGGTGGGTTACCAAGTCTAGCACGATCTAATGCCTTCTTTGTTCAATCTCCAAATGATATGACCTTCTCGACATTGTTCTTGTACGCTAAATGTGACTTTATTTCTGCACAGGCACCATGGACAGGCGATGCTTCAAGGACTCGTCCACCAGAAGGATTTCATCACAATGTATGATAAGGTTGTCCCAACGGCAGACAGGCAGCCCTTGCAGAAAATCTTGCAGAAGATGAGGCAGTAGAGGCAGTGGACCTGGGCTTGGGGTTTGCATGTTCTCCCCCAATGCCAGTCAGGGTTCTCTTCGACATTCCCAAAGACATGCATATTAGGTTAGTTAGGTGAGGTAAGTTATTAGGTTAATAGACTGGTGACTTGTCCAGGGTAGATTCTGGACTAGTCACCAGTCTATCTTGAGGCTGGCATAGAGGTGCAGGGGTTAGCTCTGTTAGCTCACAGGAAGAGGGTTTTGGGTTAGAACTTGGGGACATACTTGTACTGGGCCTTCCTGTGTGGAGTTTGTATGTTCTCCCTATGCCAGTGTGGGTTTTCACCGGGTGCTCCGGTTTCCTCCCACAATATTAACAATGTTAATAATTTAATAAAAAAATGTTCTCCCCATGTCAGTCAGGTTTTAATTTAGGTGCTCCGGTTCCTACAGTGGCCCTGAAGTGCAAACAACACCAGCAATTCACACAACACGCCAGCAATTCGCCAGTTGTCTTTCTGGTGCTTTAATTCTTTGGAGAAAAAAAGTGGGAGGAGCCTATACTCAGCAGAGGGGATTGGAGAGAGGCTCATTCTGACTCTGGCTCTCAAAGAGGCAACAGCTCTTGGGTGCTTGAAAAGCTTTGTTTTTAACAGTTGTTTTATTTGTTTCTTTGTGTTTCAAGCCTGAAGAAGACCCATAGAGGTCGAAACGTTGCGAGGGCACACATTTTATTTGGGGAGTTTTTTTAAAAAAAATTTAAATTTTGTTTTTGATCTTTGAAAAAAAAGACACCATTTCTTTTCAAGTTTTATTTATTTATCATATAGAAATAATAAATAAGACTTCATTATAGTAGACACAAGGAGCAATCAATCATCATTATAACCTGAAAAGGGACATTTTATTTATTCTTTATACTTACCGGAAGATAACCGGAGTCCTGGAAAAGGACATTTTTATTTATTTTTACTTACCAGAGACCTGAAAAGGGGTTTTTCATTTATTTCATTGATTTTATACTTAACGGAAGAGTACCGGAGACCTGAAAAAGGGCAATTTTATTTGTTTTTATTTACCGGAGACCTGAAAAGGGGCCATTTCATTTATTTCATTTGTTTTATACGTACCTGAAAAAGGACAATTTGATTTTATTTCATACTTACCGGAGACCTGATCACCTGAAAAAAGAACAATTTAATTCATTTTTATTTAATTTACACTTACCGGGTACCTGAAAAAGGACAGTTTGATTTATTTTACTTACCTGGAGACATGAAAAAGAAAAAGATTTTGTTTGGTTTCATACTTACCTGGGGGTAATTACCTGAATAAGGAAATTTTATTTTACATACTTACCAGAGACCTGAAAAATAAAAAGGTTTATACTTACCAGATACGGTATAAACAGCCAGTATGACTGGCTATGGGGATGAATGGACGCAGGTGTGGTTCGGGAGCCAGCAGCTTCAAGCGTCTGTGATATTTCTGTAAGTCGAATCGGGATTGCTGTTTGATGTTTTTATTACTGCCTCTGGTAGGGATGAAATTTAGACCTCTGTTTAATATTCCTAATTGGGATTGGGTCAATTTAGTTTTTTTCTGATAAAATAATGACGTTTTTAAACCCCTCCTGTACAAAATGGCTTCCGGGGTTTCCTAGTTTAAAAATTTAGACCAATGTTCTAACATCTTACATGCCGTGTGATGAGACCAATGGATCCTGTCAGGTAAGGTGGTTGTACTGAAGTCTTTGCTACAGAGCTGGGGAATACAGCAATCCAGTGCTGTGACGTGGGTGTTGAGCGTGCTCAGGGTGTGCCGCTCTGCACGTGGCAGGGCGTCATTGAAGTTAATTGCTGGAATCAGGACACCTTAATTAGGCTCTGTAGCTGTCTGATGGGGGTTGTGGTGCTTTTCTGGGACCTGTTATTTAGACCAACTGACAAAATAAAAGTTTCGACTTTTGTGGCGTTGGTAACACCACGCAGGATAGCCTCAATGTGGTGAATCTTAGCACCTGGATAGCTGTCAATCTGTAGGTCTTGGTTTTTGAAGGGGGGCAGCCTGGCTAAATTTGAGTCCCCTACAATAACAAATTTTCTCCTTACACACAGGGACCAGTCTCTCAGTTTCCTGAGACTGTTGATGTGCCTGGTTGGTCTCCTGGTCAAGACAACTGGTGAGGTGACTGCTGAAGCCGATGTGGGAACCAGCTCCTCATCTGGATCAGGCTGTGAAAAGGTAAGTTGCTCACCCTGGGAAGCTGGTTTTGTTGGGGTGAAGATCGGTGCTTTAGCTGTCAGAGGGACACGGTGGTGGAGAGGAGTCAGTCTGGGGATGGGGGCTGCAGCTCCGGACCCAGTGTCCCCCTCAGGTGTTGTGCCCTGGGATAGCTCCTGTATGTCGAGAGCCTCATGTGAGACACAGGAGTTCTGCTGACGAGGAGGAGTGATGTTTGGTGTTTCTGCTGCAACCGTGTTTCTTCTGGTTATAGGTGTCAGTCTGATGCTGCTGGCTCTGGGGGTCCGCTGGGGTCTTGGATCCCGTGGTTTCATCTCCTGGATGGGAGGGAGTGAGAAAGGAAGGCAGGAAGGAAGAGGAGGAGGGTAGGAGGGAGGAGGAGAAGAAAGATGGGAGGCTGGAGAGGGGAGAGAGAAAGGAGAGGCAGGAGAAGAGCGAGGGGGGACCGGAGGTGGGAGGGGAAGCAGAGGAAGAGCTGGGGGAGGAAGAAGAGGAGGAGGAGGAGGAGCCCGACCTGGATCGGCGTTCCCTGGAGCGTGGATTACCACCCTGGTGCTGGAGGTGAGTGGTCTGGTGTGTGTCTCAAGGAGCGGTCTGGGGGCTGGGCCCGTGGATGTTGACACAGGTGTCGGCCTGGGAGGGGCCGGGGCAGTGGAAGCTGAAAAGAGTGGAGGTCTGGGGGGGGCCTGTACTGTCAGATTAGCCCTGAGGAAGTCCTCTACTTCTTTTAGAGTCTCTGGTCTGAGCCTGTGGCCCAGATTCTTTCTGGCCCAGCCAGAGGCCACCTGGAATGGGCCCTGCCAGTCTTTGTGTGGGAAACCTGCAAGTTCCTGAATGTCAGAGTTTACAGAGTCTTAATAATGCTGCCTTAAGATAAGTATGGCATTATATTCCCAATTTCTAGCATTTCCTTCTAGCAGGGAAAGAGTTTAATGGGGAGGCTGGCTTAATGAAACTGGCTAGTTGTTCAGTGGTTTTTTTAATAATGGGGGGGGGCCTCTGGGTTCGACACATTGATGAGGTGGTGTGTTGCCCTGATGATTTTGTACACAGCCTTAACTTTATTGTTAAGTTGTATTATTAGTTGGTAACACTAATGATTCAACATCATAATGTGTTGTTCTCACATACACATGATCAATTAGTGTGCCGTTTTCTGTTGTGGGTTGTTTGACAATTTGAACAAACCCTTTATTTGTCATAAATTTGGCGATTGACGATGACTTCAAAATGTCGTCATTGAAATCTCCCATGACTGCAATTGTGTCACTTTTTGGATTCAGCCAATCAAGTAATTTGCCTAAATTTTCTTTAAACAAAGTCATGGGATAAGATGGTGGTCTATAAATTACTGCTATCAATATGCTGTATGTAGTGCAGTGGTAAACCAAACATTCTAAATTTACATTTGGTACTGGGAGAATATTACATGCCAAATTGTCTGCACTATATAGGCCAACTCCACCATGTTGTTGGCCTTGAATTTCGATCAATATTGGGTTGCTGCTACTGTAGGATAAATTCCTTAGCTGATTATGATAAGCATAACCATCCATGTTGACAGTTTCAAATGAGGAAACTGCAGGTAGCCATGTTTCTGTAACAGCAATGCAGTTAAGCTGCAAATGCTGTGTACACAATGCCAAATCAGATACATGTTGTGTCAAATTCTGCACATTTATCAAAAACACAGTAAAGGTCTGTGTATTTGTGAATTTGTGCCTTGAAATATTCTCGATCATGAAGGGAGGCATGTTTTCAATTGCATCTTTAACTGTATCCTTACAATAGATGACTTTCTCCTTAAAATCCCTAATTACCAACCCTGACAAATTTCTAACCCGACTCAAAGCTACATACGCCTGTCCAGCTGCAAAAATCTTTTTAAGCGAGACTACCGCACTATCTACTGTAAGTCCTTGTACTTTGTGTACTGTACAAGCCCACGCAAGCTTCAATGGAAACTGCCTACGCATTCCACCCTTCTTAGTTACCCTTTCCTTTTTCAGGTCCAATGCCCATGGAACCCATTTGTACTGCCAATGCAAATGCACAATGTTTCCTCTTCTGTACACCTACCCTATCATCATCAGATTTAACCGTCTGAGGAAACCGCTTCCCATCGTTCTCTGGTTAAACTATGTGAGTTACAGTACCACACACCCCATTAACTAGACCATCCGCTACATCTAAGTTTTTAAACAGCATTACACACGCATCTTTCCCTAAAAGCAGCGTCTCATCCAGCCACGTGTCGAATGCTCTGGAATGATGTCCGCTTATCAACTCAAGCTTGACTGTTTTTTTACTATTCACAAAATCCTGAGCCTCTATCTCAACATAATCCGGACAACTTTTAAACAACTGCTGTACATTATGCTCATTTACTTGTCAATTTGTCGGAAATATGTGCAAAGCTGAGCTGACTTCGCCTGTTTCGCAACCTTTTAAAATTTCAATGTCACTTGCCGTCATTGGGGTACCTTTTAATCGAGTTCTAACTCTGTTCAACAACTCCGCAAATACCTGATCTTTCTGACGAACAATGGTTTTCAATTCCGCAACCTTAAACAACTGAGACCACAAATTAACACCTACATCATCTAAATACAGAGCTTTCCCTTTCACTGGAGGCAACTGATAAAAATCTCCAACTGCAATTACACTAACATTTCCAAACGGGGAATAGTCACCACATTGCTTAATTTGTCTTAATCTTCCATGGATATAAGCCAATAGTTTGTGATCAACCATGGAGATTTCATCTATTATCAAAAGCTGCAAGCTACTATATTTAGCACGTAAAGAATTCAGCTTCTCCTCACCCAATGGAGTGTAAGGTAAGCGTACATCTATACCAAAGCTAAATGCATTGTGAATAGTAGCCGCATTTAAATTGTGTGCAGCTATCCCCGTAGGAGCTGTTAGTAGAACGCAAATGTCATCCGGATCACGACACCCTCTTGACAACAACCTCATTGCCTCTTATTGTATAGCCTTGATTAAATGCGTCTTACCTGTCCCTGCGCCACCTGTGACAAATACATGTAATGGATCTGGCTTTTTTCCATTTACCCTATCTAAACACCACTGCCTAATCTGATAAAAAATCAACATCTGTGTCTCATTCAGAGACCTAACTAAAGCCAAACCGTCATGTCTACAGAGGACATTGTTCCTCTTTTCTAAATGTGCAACGTCTTTACTGTTTACCGTTAAATCTGGAATACTATCTACAGCTTCGTCCACTATCTGCTCTGTCTCTGTACGTTCCTCTATACACTCCAAACGCTCTAACTCCTGCTCTGGGCACAGCTCACACCAGGCATCTTCTAAAACACCATCACTACTGATTGAATTTTGGATTTCATCTAACTCGTCTGCGTCCCTTTCAAATTTTAATCTATTCAGATCGACAACTGCTTTAAGTGAATGTAGCAATCCATCACCTAATCTCACATGACCGTCACTATAACAGTGTGTTCAGAGCGGACGCGTAGCGAATTTTTGCGTCGCGTTACTCGCGCGAGTAGTTGAATTTACTCGCGTATTTTCTCCCTCGGGGTGACGAAGGGCTCGAGGAAAGAGAGGACCGCAGAGTACTTCCACCTTTTTCCTGTCCCTCCTGCCGACCCACTCCTCCTTCCTGCCTCTTTTCTCCTCTCTCTCATGATTGTATCTCGGAGCCCCTTCCACTTCCTGCGGCATACCTCCTCTGACAAGAAACAAACAGATAAATATGCCGGCTGGCGAAGGCTGCTAATGCTAATGCTAACTTTGTAGAGAAGTAGCTACAACAGATAGCTGAAATCACATTGTCACAACTTACCAGGCAGACCGGTGACCTCACTCACCCTCCTCCAGGCAAGATCTTTATGGTTCCGGTTGCGGTAGGAGGGTGATGATGTGTCAAAAAGCTCGGGAAGCCCACAGACCGCAACAATAAGTTTCTCCTCCATTTTTCCGGAATAGGCGGGTTCCCGGGATGCATGACGTCACTGTCGTCCAGAATCTCAACGCTGATAGGCTGTCCCGACACAGCGTCACGCGAATATTTCGCCAAAGTTGAATTTATTGAACTTAGCAAATTCGCGTTGTTTCATTCGCGCCGCGACATTCGCGTCAATCGCTGCATTCGCGGCACGCGAAACCCGCGATTCGCGCCACCGGCAAAAATTTGCGTGTTTGCATTGACTTTGTATGTAATCTTGTCGCGCGAAATATTCGCTATGTGTCCGGTCTGAACACACCGTAAAACTGCTCAAACGTCTCAAACCCTGCCAGTTTCAGCTGACCGTCTTTACGATATGGCAAGAACAATTGCAAAATGCTTCGATAAAACAATTCTGGATTCTTAGTCTCTGAAAAGCGCACGTAACGAACAACGGCAGGTTGCATCAAAACTGGCATTCTCATCTGAAAGAGCTGTTTTAATTTTTGTCATAATGGCGACTGCAATCTCCTTTTTCATTATCTCTGGTTTTGTCTGCCCCTCATTTTTGCATGCACAACGGTCCAATTTATGTGCTTCATCTAACTTACGTTTTGGGTATTTTTTTTTTGAGTTTTAAATGGGATCATATTGGAAGATGGACTGGAAAAGATAAATGCCGTAGTTCCATTATGTTTTCAGATACATATTGCAATGTGTTGAAAATTATCTTTCTCAATGCCAGTAGCACTGGCATAGCAGTTGGGGGGAAAAAACTATTTTCATCTTTCATAAAGCCAAAACCCATGTATGTGCTCAATATGATTCAATTACAGTTTTAATGTACTTTGTGTATACTTTGAAAAATCAATTTAGACTGATTATACAGGAATGGTCAAGACATAAACACAACTTCCTGAATGAGAACCACATGAAACAAATTATAATTAAAACCTTTAATTACATAAACAGAAACACAACAATAGCATGAAGAATAATAACACCAACAACCAAATATTAAATATGTTTTTCCTTGAGCCTTGATGTCATCCACACGAGATATTGCATATTGTGTTGGCCTTGCCATCATCCTTACAATGTTTTCCACTCTGCCTCCTCTGTCATGGGAGGAAGAATACCAGAGAAGTGTTTAGTTTGAAATGTGTTAATCTTCATATATGGGGTATTTGAACAGGTATGATACATTGTTAGGGCTAGAGACTGGCTGTCAGGTGGGGAAAACCACAAGAAAAACACAGGTTGCCATAAATGAGACCTAATTATTCAGTCTACGTGACGTTTGTTTTTACCAGGTGATGTGGAAATGCATTCAAATCGGTTTGAAAAGCTAGGAAAATTGTCAATCAGGTGCTTTTTCGCAGCGTTTTGCTGCTTTCTTGCAGAAACATTTGTAAAAAACATTTCTGTGATATCATAATGGAATATGGATTGGATATGGATTAATGCAGTAGTTCCATTATATCACAACTAGTTGGAAACACGGATAATTATGATTATAATGATGTTTTTGTGGTAATGTAAGAGCATTTAAACCGGGGGGGTTAACATAATGCAAGGATTTGATGTTGATTTTGTGTTATGGAGTTTTGTCGCACTTGTTATACATGTCATTCAGTAAAATGTGGACTTTCACGCAAATGCCAAAACAATCAGCAGGACATTGCAGGGTTTTTATTAGAACACTTTATTTGAACTTAAAAAAAAATAAAAATTAAAAAGGCAGGGTTAAAAAGGCCTCGTCCCTGATCTCCCCTTCCGGCCCCTCCTCCTCCTCTCCAGGCATGTCTGGAACAGCAGCCATCTCTGCATACAGGTCAACCAAAATACAAACATATTAACAGAAAACCAACGTCATTATAGTGTTATTACTATAAACATTCTACTGCACCACCTCACCTTTTCTACCCTCCTCCTTGTCTGCACACACATGGAAAAGAAATACAGATGACATGTGATAATTAGGAACCATGACAAACATTTTACCTACATACTTCATTTTATTCACTAAAACCGACTGAACTGAAATTGAAGTCTACAGAAGCCCAATCAATTGCTGTTGTTTGTTAAATGTATCCTTGAGTGAAATAATGAGGATGGCTTTGATATAATACGCTATTAATTTAGTAAGAATAACAGCCACTGAGGCAAAATTGACCAATGGTTAATTAACCTTCATCACTCATACACCAACAAATTGTGTACTATATGACACTGTCCCCAGCTCTATCCAACCTCAAAACACATGAAAAAATTAGTGTAAGAATATTTCTTTCACACATCACAACACAAGCACTTACCATCTGCCTCAAAGGCCTTTGAGGCCTTCAGCACCTCTACCTCCTGCTGTAGAGCTTTAACTTTAGTCTTTAGACCCTCCAGCTCCCGCTTTAAATACCGATTTTTTTGGTCCACGGACCTCTTGGTGCGGGCCTGCCGCACCAAGAGGCCCGTGGACCTGTACGCTCCTGGCGTACAGGTCCGGCCGCGGGAGCTGGGGGTCATTGCAAGCATACTGGAATATAAAAAACAAACATCCCATGTAAAAATGATAGAACAAGCATTTTAGACAAATATGTTGGTTTTTGAGATATGGTTCTATCTATTTATGTTTTTATCCTTAAAACCATCCATCTTCAACAAAAAACACTTATGCTAAGCAGCTGGAGCTGCTGCTTGATAGCCAACCTCTGGGTCAGTTGTGCCCGGAAACTTGAGAGGACTTGCCATTATCTGATAATCAGGAGAAAAAAAACACAATAAATCAATAATACATAATATTCACATATACTTGATACACACACATAACTTCAAATGAAATAATGGAGAATGAAGAAGTTAATGCAGCCCACATAACTTGGCTCCTGGTGCTCACTCAGTGTTGTTGTGTACTGTATTTGTATCTAATGTTTGTGATAGCTGTTTGATGTTGCAACTTCTCTGTCATTATGCTGACTTTTTGGCCAGGTCTCTCTGGAAAAAGACATTTTTAATCTCTATGTGGCTTTTTACCTGGTTACATGAATGTAAAAAGGCTGTATGCATATTTAGTTTACTTCTCTAGCTGCTAATTAACACTACCTAAATGTTACATCTGCTGTGCTAAATGCTAATCAGCCCAGACTCAGCTAAACAGAAAAACACTACACATTTTTTTTGCCCGTTCTACACGTCTTATCTACGCGCCATTTTGCAGAGGCCTACAACCGCTCTAACGGCCGGCAGAAATCCTCGAGTAAAAACCTTATTTATACAGTGTATGGTAAAAACGCATTAATTACAACACCAAATTGTACAAGCAAAACCCTTCTCAAATAGTTCCAGCTCCAAAGCCAGACACACAACACTAACTGCAAAAAACATTATGAAAATACACCTGGACCAATTCCACAAATTGACTTACTTTGTCGAGTGTGCGTGCAGAATGAAAATTGCGGCCGTTAACAAACTAAAAACAATGCATGCGCAGTAACAGGAAAAACAAAACCGAAAGTTTTCAAAATAAAACTAAGATTTCAAAATAAAACTAATCTCTTGAATTTCACTAGTAATCACGTTTACCACATGCTTCAATTGTTAATAATTTGCTATATACTAAATTAACTTTATACCTTTAGCATTAAACAGAAAAGCAATAACATTAACCACAAATGAATGAGTGAAAATGTTTTAATTATAATGCTGTAATATTGCAAAGACCACAAACAAACAAATCCTTTTTCATTTCATTTTATATTGACCACACATTTAAGATCATAAAATAACTCAAAAAAGGAAACATGCATATGATATAATATCAATGAAGCTCAACACATAAGCAAGAACAGCTATTACATAATTTCAATTATTCTGCCGTGTCAAGGGATAAAGTAGGCTACATACCTCATTGATCAAATCTGTTACATTCTAAACATCAAAATTTCGCTAATAAGATCATTATAACTGTCTGTTCATAAACAACCTTGATAAAAATATTTTTAATCTTTAAATAACAAGTCAACTGAAAGTAAATAATATGATACAGGACAAAAAATATTCTATTAACAATGCGAAATTAATTTCAACAAAGATAAAATAAATACATTAAAAAGACAATGATGTTTCCTCCTCCACCATGTCCTGGACTGTTGTATCTGCACAAATTTAGACAAAAATACAAACAGAGACAGACAACCATTAGTAAACACACACAGTGTTAATACTAATGTTGCTGTCATTTTTCATCTCTTTCTCTCCCACCCTCTATCCTCCACATGTATCAATGTAATAGAATACTAATAAAGCATATATGAAATGGACAGCAATTACAAATGTCATCTGAACAAAACCGGTTGTCATGGAGACATGTATCACGGATTTGTCAAAAACACTTTTCAGAGGTGGCGGCCGACAACAGCTCCCACATTTCGTTCAAAACACAAAGTGTTGCATATCTCCACATTGGTGTGTCTGAATGACATGAAACTCAGGTTACGACTTCCCCATGAGCCCCTGAGGCTCGCTGCAAAATTTTGGCCAGTTACCACTAGGTGGCGCTCTTTAAATTGAAGTATTTTAGATCTCCACATCAGTTGGTCGGATTAACACCAAACTTGGTATTCTTATTGTCAATGCCCTCCTGAGGGTAACCCTTGAAGATTTTATTGATCGGCCCCTAGGTGGCGCTCTGGCAGCAGTTTAATTTAATAAGTGCCACTGTGTGTCCTGCGAGGGCCCGTTCAGTACTGCGCGCAGTCCTAGTTCAATAATATAATGTAAAATAAGGTTTCTGTAAATGGTACATGTAAATATCAAAAATAAAAATTAACTCAATTCATGCATAAAATGTAAAAGAAAACGTTAAAAGGTAAGGAAGTGCAATACAAACCTTGACCAGCAGGGGGCAAAATTAACTCTGCAATGTCTCTGTGCAGCAGCGATGTAGAAAACTCCACTCAAAGTCTTCCTGTGGAATAATGCAGGTGCAATGCAGAATTTGTCCAGCAGAGGGCAGAACTCACCTTAGAAAAATCCCTATTTAAGGCATTACAATATCTAAACTCAATAAAAGAAATAATGAAATATAAAGGAAATATAAAATCAAATACATTATCAAATATGGTGAATAATAATAAATATAATTAATATAAATAAAAATAATATAAAATAAATATAATTAATTATTAAATAAAAAAAGGAAAATAAATAAATCAATCTAGTACAACAAAATAACACAATTGGCTTGAGACACACACCAGGGTTTGATCAACCTTGGCTGGGCCTTGGCTGGCCTGAATGCTTTTGGGTTTTTGGCACTTTTCAATAAATTGCCGTGTGTTTAATGGAAATACAGTCCTGTGTTCCATACATTTAACGAGCAACCAGCTCTATAGCTTTTGAAAAGTATAGGATAGATACACATACTACATCATTCTTCATGGTTTTTCACGGAGAAGCGTCTCGAGCAACGCCGGGAGAGACCACCGACGCCGCGCTCCTTCTCCGGCCGGGGTAGAGAGCCAATGCAGCCTGACCCTAACCCTAACCTAGACAGCAGCGGAGAGACAACCGCCACTACAGGGCGCCGTGCGACCGCTCCAGAGGACCGGAACGCCCACTCCGGGAGACGATTGGATTGTGGCCGACCCCCTCGGGGGCCAGACGACCACCCAGACACCACACCACAACATCTGGTACTTCTCATACAAAGTGAGAATTATATTTAAAATGATTAAATTACATCACCACCTCAAAAATGTCTCAGGCAGCGCTCCACCTCCCACCATTGGCAAAAGCACGCAGGATTTAGTGAACCTCATTAAACCTGCATTTCCCTCTGAGGTGACACAAACGCTGCTTGAGGGGAATGCCAAAAACTGGCAACACAATACATTACTCATTTTGAGACAGTGTGAGTAATGACATTTAGGACCTGGCTGATTTCGCCAGCCGAGACTGGGAGGGTCCTTTCCAGGTCGCCACCATCTGGGCTAAAAGAAACCTGGGGTCCAGACTGAGAGAGGGGTCGATCAAAGAGGCCGAAGCTTTTATCAAAGCTATTCTAAATGAGCATCCTCCGGCCACTAACATTGACGACCACCTCACTCAGCCTCCTCCCCCCACCACCACTCCAGCCACCGTGCCCCCTGCCCAGGCACCACCGCTGTCCCCCCCACCACCATCACCCCCCCTGCCTACAGCTGGACGCCAGACTGCAGTCCAGGCCCAGATCCATGTACAGGGGACCACCGTGACCGCCACTCAGCCGCCACACACTCCCACAGAGCCAGTGGTCGCTGAAACGGTCCAGCCAGAGAGCAGCAGGACACCAGTCATCCGACATGGGGCTGAAAAAGACCCGGACCCTCCCATCCTCTCACCTGCCTCCCCCATTCTCTTCCCCATCACACCTGCAGTCCCTCACCGAGGGACCCTCGCCCCCCTTGTCGCCCCCAGCCCCCTCCTCTTCCTCCTTCTCCTGCCACTCCTCCCCCTCGCTGCTCCTCCTCCTCTCCTCCTCTCCAGGTAAGGCAGCCGGCATCCCCAGGAGGAGAGGAATTGGTTGTCATGGAGACGCCTCACCGGCCCGACAGCACCCCCTGCTGTCAGCATCCTGCAAATCCATGTGTACAACCTGAGAAAGGTCCTGGAGTACCCCCTTGAGGACAAAGCGTGGAACAGCACTTTGGTCGCTTGTTTAAAGTCAGACGTCTGTGTGCAGATCCTGTGAAATCTCCGCAGCTGTGATTTAATCAGCCCTGCAAAGGTGTGTTTGGGGTGATGGCTGCTCATTTGTAGGAGGGCGTGGGTATCTGGGTCTTTAAAATAAACTTTGATGTCTAAATGTTTGTCTGTGTCAAACTTAGGTCCTTTAAATGTTGTGGTGTCCAGAAAATTAACCAAATTATTGTCAACTGTGGCTTTAAGTTTTATAGAAGGATTATGTTGATTGAGGGTGTTTAAAAAGGTTTGAAATTCTTCCTCAGAGTGGGTCCAAACATCCCAAATTTCGTCCGAATATCTGTAATAATGAAGAGGTTTTTTGTTGCATGTTTGCAGGGCTGTTGTTTCCCATGATGCCATGAAGATATATGCATATGCTGGGGCAAATTTCTTCCCCATGGCTGTGCCTTTAACCTGCAGGTAATAATTTTCGTCAAATTCAAAGTCATTTTTTGTCAGATTAATTTCTAAAAGTTGTAAAAATTTTCTTTCACAGCTTGGATGCCTTCACGGGTGTCTATATTAGTTAATATTATTATATTGTAGGGTTAGGGTTATACACAAGACTGTATAACTTCACCATACATTGTCCAATCTGTCCCAAATTTCTCACACATGATGAGGGGCCAGCCCTGACCACACCCACATGTCAATATTGACACACAGTCGTAGCGCCCCCTGCTGGCAACAGCAAGTAACATGTTTTACACCTACCCCGAGCACAGTGGTAGGAGACACGCAATTTGGTACGCATAGGGACTGAGCCCACAGTGCCGCGCCCGACGCAGTCTCCCCCGATGGCTCCACTCCATCTATTGTCATCCTGAATTTTCACCACTAGGTGGCGCTATAATAAAGGAAAGTGCGTTTTGACTAATAACTCCCACATACTTTATCGCACATTCAAAAACCTTATATCCACGCGTTCACTGAGTAGTGCTGAATCTCATTATATAGGCCGCGCCCATTTTTGCAAATTCGCGAAATGTCGTAAACCTACTTTTTCGAACTCCTCCTAGACTTTTCACACAGCATCTATGGACCCTCATAACAAAAAGTTATTAAAAGAATTTTGATAACCCAAAGAATACTCAAGTTTTTAAATAACAACTTCCTGCGCTGGCGCTATTATCATTACAAAACACGAAGTGTTGCATATCTCCATATTGGTGTGTCTGAATGACATGAAACTCAAGGTCCTACTTCCCCATGAGCCCCTGAGGCTCTCTGCAAAAATTTTGGCTGATGACCACTAGGTGGCGCTTTTTAAATTGAAGTATTTTATATCTCCAAATCAGTTGGTCGGATTAACACCAAACTTGATATACTTATTGTCAATGCCCTCCTGAGGATAACCCTTTAAGGTTTTATTGATCGGCCCATAGGTGGCACTGTGGTGGCAGTCTAATTTCATATTTGGTACCTTGGCCACACTATAACACTTAAGGCAATGAAATTCATAGGGGTGATATAGACTGGCCTCTGTAATGCACAAACCCCGACGGCAGCATGCCCCGACACGCATGTACTGCGAGGGCCCGTTCAGTACTGCTTGCAGTCCTAGTTTATTTTGTTCTGTGTGTCGATTATGTGTGTAGGTGTCCAGTAAAGAGCTGGGTCTTCAGCCTCTTTTTGAAAATTGAGAGGGATTCAGCAGATCATATGGAGTTTGGAAGGTCGTTCCACTACCGGGACATTACAGAGGAGAAGAGTCTGGTTAAAGACGTAGAGCCCTTCAGCGGCGGAGGAGCCAGGTGCCTTTCACTTGAAGATTGTAGCAGGCGGGAGGGTTTGTGGACCTGAACAAGGGAGTTCAGATATGCAGAAGCTGTACCTGTTGCTGTCTTGTAAGCAAGAGACAAGGCTTTGAATTTGATGTGGGCTGTGACCAGGAGCCAGTGCAGAGAGATGAGTAAATGAATGACCCTTACTTGACCCCACATATATCTTTACATTTCACCAGTGTAAACAGGCTCAGGCTCATTGAACAACACAGGCACAGTCTACTCTGCAGAATGATGTCATATGGCAAAAATAGCATGTTGTCAATATTTTAGAGAACACCAAAACATCACATCATGTTTCCAGGGAGTTTATGTCTTATTAAGAGGAGCCGAGCTCACCCTGGTTCCCCAGTAGTTTGCCCCCTGCGGCGTTGGTTCAGACAAAGCTAGCTAAAATCAAGCACTCAAAGCGCTCTGATTGTATTGGATGTTTCCCTAAAGCGCCCATTGCTGTGGCTGATTGTTTGTTTGGTCCCTACAGATGTGATGTGTGCAGTGTTGTGTTACATCTTGCAGAATAGGAACCATGCAGCGGAGCCTCAATTGGGCAAGGGGGAGACTTGTCAGTGAAGCAGCTGCAGATGTAGTCTTTCAGCAAACCAAACAATTCGTCAGCATGCACAACAAGGTAAGCCATGGTGCATTGTGGGATTTCCTTGTATGCCTTTTGGTGACTGAGTGGTGGATGAAGTTGTTGTTAAGGAGCCTTTTGGTCTCCTAACAGTCACACAATTATTTTTTGTGGTTTTCTGATTGAATGACCACAGCTACAAATAGTTTCCCTCACATTTGAGTAATTCTGCAGATAAATGAGACATTACAAAAGACAAATTGGATTACTGGCTGACTTCCATTACTCACTTGACCAGCTTGATCATGAACTATAGCTCAGAAGTATTGTGTGGCTTTTCATCAAGAAGTTATGGCTTTTGTCATTTTCTTCTACCCCAGCTGAAACACAGCTGGGAGCACAGTGGCCTCAATATTTCTGTTGTATTATGGGAATATGATTTAAGGTTTTCAAATAACAAACATTTCTTTTCTTATTTTTGCAGTTGTTGTTTTTCTTTCAGACACTTTGGGCTATCTTGTTCTGCTTCATACACAGAAATATTAGATGGTATGTTTAGGGATCTGGTTTGGAGAAACAATCAGCTTGAGCGAGTCCAGTAATGAGCGAAGGGTATCTGCATGCAGAGAAGAAGACTGAGGGAGAGTCTGGTGATCAACCCATAAGCTGCTGTCATTCATCTTATGTCCATTAATCCATAATATGGTGTTTTTCTGTCATTTCTGGCCATGTTATGCTCTAATATGTATCAACAGAGTATAATTGACCCATTTTTATTATTTTTAGGCACTTTAGAAGGTCGTTTTTGGACATTCCATAATATGGTATTTTTACTCTATTTGTGGACAAACTATAATACTACATGTATCAACAGATTATAGTTGGGCCATTTCTAGCATTTTAGGCATTTTAAAATTGGAACATTTTTGACAAAAATCAACTTTTTTGAGGGGGTCATTTTTGGACATCCCATAATATGGTGTTTTCTGTCATTTCTGGGCATGTTATGCTCTATTATGTATCAACAGAGTATAATTGACCCATTTAAAAAATATATTTTTAGGCATTTTAAAATTTGACTATTTTTGACAAAAATTGACATACTATAGTATGACTTTTTCCTCTGTTTCCTTATTGTTTTTAAAGATTGCAACTGTTTTCCTTTTAGTTTTTTGCCACCAGTCTGTGCATGCAACTGCCAGAGATGTAGCCCTGACGTAGACTACAAATTGGTCTGTAGTACATTGATCATGGTAGTAGTATAATACATGCAAAAATATAAAACAAACAACATTATAGTAAGTCCAAAAATCGAAGGAGAAAACACCAGAGGATGTTTGAAAAATGTCAAAATTTGGTCATAATGTTGTTTGTCCCAAAATGCCTAAAAATGCTTTTGAATAGCAAGTTGATCGTCATAATAATTATTATATGTGCAAAAATATGAAAAAAACCAACCACATTAAAGTACGTCCGAAAATTTAAGAAAAAAATGCCATAGTAGGCCTATGTCGAAAAAATGTGAAAAATTGGTCATTCAGTTGTTAGTCCAAAAACACCCCAAAATGCTTTGGAATAGCACATTGATCATGGTAGCAGTATAATATGTGCAAAAATATGAAAAAAAACAACAACAACAACAACAACATTATTGTAAGTCCAAAAATTGAAGAAAAAAAAGCCCACATGGTGTAGTATGTTGAAAAAATTTGAAAAATTGGTCATTCTGTTTTTTTGTCCAAAAATGCCTAAAAATGCTGTAGAATACCACATTGATCATGGTTATAGTAAAATATGGCCACAAATATGAAGAAAAAAAAACAACAACATTATAGTAAGTCCAAAAATTAAAGAAAAAAATGCATATACTGTCATAGATGCCTAAAATTATTTTAGAATAGAAAGTTGATCATGGTAGTAGTATAATACATGCACAGCTATAAAATAAACAATGTCATTATAGCATGTCCAAAAATGGTCATACTGTTGTTTGTCCAATAATGCAAAAAGCTTAAGAGTAGTACACTGATCCTGGTAATAGTATGTCCAAAAAGATTGGAAAAAATCCCCAAAACGCCATAGTGTAATATGTCCAATAATGTAAAAAAAAAAAAAAAAAGAAGCCATACAATACTATGTCCAAAAACATAGTATGTACTGCACTGCCAGACTCTGCACGACAACACAGAGTGGGTCTCGTCAGCAGTGACTCTGCATACAGGAGGCAGATGGAGCAGCTCGTGGTGTAAGCCTCTCTGTGTAGAGGGCCAGCAACATGAAGTTCCTGGGAGTTCACTTAGCTGATGACCTGACCTCCACCGTCAACACCACAGCTGTCTGGAAAGAGGGACAGGAGCATCTGCTGCAGATCCAACAGGAGGCTGAACAGCTTCTTTTTCACCAGCTGTACGGATGGTGAATGGACTGTGTCCCTACACACACACACTAAACACCAGCACAGGAACAGGAAACAGCACCTTACCCACAGACAGTAATGCACTTTACATGGTCACAGAGGCACATGTCCTCTGCTGCTTACTATTTTGTTTTTATTGTGTCAATATAACATAGTTAATCAGGTATTAGTGATTCCACTTGCCATCTCTAAAAACCCACAGGTATTGAACGCAGCACCCCTGGGGTTAGTGTCGAGCACCCCGGGGGCAGCTGCATTCAGACCTTGTGGGGTAACGGTAAGGTGACGGGCTATGAGCTCCTCTTTTTTCTTTAATATATTAATTTAATTTCACTTTATTTTAGTAGAAACTTAACGTGTCTTTTAATTTTATATTTTTCAGAGGGATGCACCTGTTTTTATTTTATCAGTTTCAGAATAAATGGCTGGATGCCAACTAGATGTCCTGGTCTCAATAAATATCACACAACGCAGAAAGAGTACTAAGCCGCTACATCAGCTCTTCTACTTAACCGTGTATCTGGAATGTTTTTAAGTTTTTATTTTAATTTTAAATATGTATTACTGTCTTGTAATGCACTGGTTTGAGCTGCGGAGAAACTGTATTTTCTTTCTCTTGTGTAAAAAAATGACAATAAAATGAATCTTAAATGTTATTAAAAATATCCTAGTATAGTATGGCATAAAAATATACTAAAAAGGTCACATACCACAAAAGGTTGAGTCCTTGTCGCAGTGGACATGGGTTCGAATCCAGCCCGAGGTCCCTTTGCTGCATGTCTTCCGCTCGGTCTCTCTCTTCCATTCTCTGTCTCTATTAGTTTAGAATGGCATAAACATATCATTTAAAAAAAGTCCAGTATAGTATGCCATAAAATATATAAAAAGTATGATCATAAATATATATTTTTAAAAAGTCACAGTTTATAAAAATGTCATAAAAATGCCATAGTGTAGTATGTCACAAAAATGTCATGAAAAAATATAAAGTATGGAATAAAAATATAATTAAAAATGTCACAGTATATTGTGCCATTTAAAGTATATTTTAGATGGCAGGGATTCTTAAAGTTTGACAGAATGTCAGTTTAGGGAGTCACAACTATGACTGAGGGACACACAGAACAAAATGCAGTCATAAGTTGTCCACAAAAGACATTGGTGTTCTCGTCCCCACGTCCATGGGTAATCTCCATCCAAATGTAAACACAAAACCACAACTGAAGAGATCTCAAACTACATGTTTGCCCATTAGTTGAAGAAGAAGAAGTAGAAGAAAACATGGTGCATTGCTCCCTCAGTAGCGCCACCTGCTGCCTCTGTTCAGAGGTGTGATTACTCCAAGGCATCTGGCAACAGTACCACATTTTATGAATATCCCCAGACTTTTCACGGCCTGTTAGAGATTCTGTTAACAAGGTTATAACCAGCACTATTTTGGGCACATCCGCCTGCAATGTCACCTCATTTGTGACACATCACAAATTAGACACAACAACTCAGTTTTCTGAAAATCATCCTGAATAGAGCTTTAGAAAAACTCACAGAGATGTTTTTAAGGATTTCACAAAGGTCAGCTAAATGGGCTCCTGTACATGGGTTGTTTTTAGTTCATGTTTGTGTTATATGTAGGCCGAACACTTTCTAGCCACTTTACTGCAATTACTGAATTTGTAGCCTAGTATTGCAGGCACATCAGTAAGTTATCCAATATCTGTATTTCTGTGGAGATCTGTTAGTATCACATTTTTTTCTGAATTTATAGCAGCTCCTTATCTCAAAACCTAAAATGAATACAATCTAGGTTAAAAGTAGCAAACAACAAGCAAATAGTATCATTTTATATAAGCTTATCTCAACTCCTCTAAGACTTTGTGAATCGTTTGTAAGTGGACATCAAGTCCCCAAGATGACTTTGATAATTGCTAGTTGCTGTAGAGGATTCAGGGGGGGTTTTGAGGTTTTGATTCCTCACACAGACCTTGATCTAATGCAACACTCAGCCCTCTCCAAAGCTGATCTAGGCCACACTACTAAGCAGCCAACTCTGCCATTGTGAATCGTGGCCCTTTAAAAATGCATGTTCGCTCTTGGCTCTGTATCTTTAATGAGGTGTGTCTGAAATATTTGATAGCCTTGTGCTCATTTGAAAAACAAATACGTTTATTTTCATTAATATTTGATACGGAAATGAATATATGTAAAACACATACATTAATTTGTCTGTTTTGATCAATTGTCTCTGTCTAATGCAGAGCGAGGATTTCCGCACAGTAACTCCCCACAGGCTACACTGGTGCATATCATTCTCTGGTGCTTCAGAGCAAAACCATTTAATTTTCAAAGTGGGATTTAGCATCTTTTAAGACTGTGCACACTCAACGAAATTATCACTTTTCACTCAGCATTCAAGCACATTTGTTAAATGGATGTTTTCCCATTAGAAATTGTCGCCTGAATGATAAATGAATAGGGATGTAAAAATCACAAATGTAGCACTGCAGATAATAACGGTGACAACTGAGAACTGGTTCTGCCTCGAGGGCACATGCTGGGTATTCTACTGGTGGTAAGAAATACACAACCACTCAGATGACAGTTATCTTTCATATTACATATAAAGGTGAGACACTACAGGCAAAAACTTTTTTCAGGCACTGGTCAATTTTGAGATTTGGGGCTATTTTGCTTCCATAACATGTCTTCTTTCACACTGGTGAAAATATTCAAAATACACATTAACCCATAAGAGCCCAGACCCAGTTGTCCTTAAAGGACATGTTCTATAAGTGGACCACATAGAACACATTTCTGTTGTTTAAAAAAAAAAAAAAAAAATACTACCCATAAATGTTAAAGATCTGTGATGTGACATATATATGTTACAATGGGCTTTTATGGCATTTATGTTTATAATATTTATTTTAAAATAAAATAAAAACTAGACACATTTTCTGCTTACAGAGACACAAATTTGCCTTTTTCTTTTGTATCTCCACAACATTTATCAAAATTGTGACTTTAATTTGTTTAGGAAATATGGTCAGAACAAGTTAATGAGTTAAGGTGAAGCATAAAGCTGAATATGGGAGATTCTAGAAGACTTAAAATGTTTCTTACACCCGTGTCACCGTGGGTTCTTATGGGTTAAGGTGTACTATTTTTCTATTTGCACCTGAAGATTTCGACTGTGGAGGCTTCATAGTCTATATTCTTTCCCCAGTCTTTCAAAAAGTTTACCTTGCACAGCAGCTGGAATCTTAGGATATCACAAGACTATGCAAGAATCACCTGACCAAGTAAAGCTTTTGAACTGGAGGTTCTGACCAATCAATCTCCTGTGAGGAGCTACTGGCAGCTACATCTTTGCGACAATATTGTCTTACATTACAGAAGGACTTCTTTTCACAAGCGGTGGCGTCTCCCCCTGCTGGCCGTTAAAAAGAATGGAGGTTTAGGACACTTCCACGTTGGCCTCACTGTTCAGGCCCAGAAGTTGCTGCTGGTTTATTTCTTATGGTGTGTGTCAGAAATCTTCAGTAACGCTACACCAAATACATACATTTTCCAGTTTAATTCTGTGTTCTGAAGGTTCTTACCAGAGGTTTTTTTTCATATATAACATAAATCATAGCCTGAATTATAGAACATTTTATTCCTAAAATTCATGGCTTATTTTTATGACAGCATTTTCTAATGGAGTAGAAGAAAGATCAAAAAGAGCATGATCTAGGCAAACAGTTAATATGAGCAGCTGGTAAAATAATCAAAATAACAATACACATTAATTGCTGTGGGTATAAAGGATTCTGTAACATTTATATTCCACAGTTGCATCTATTGTAACAATTTTGATTTGATGATTATTAATGCATCAAGAGATCTTGAGGTTTTTGGTTTAGGTATCTTAAAAAGAGCTTAAATTCAACTCTTAAAACGATGTACAAACAAATGTAAGTAATCAACTGAAGAAATCTCGTAGTTATTATTTTTTACCCTGTTGAAAAGATTATTAAAAATCTTAAGCATCAGTTGTAAAATTATGAAACCTGTGAATCCACTTCTTTTGTGATTACTCCAAGGCTTCCGGCAAAAGAGCCACATTTTATGAATATCCCCAGATATATTACGCCCTATTAGAGATTCTGTTAACAAGGTTATAACCATCATTATTTTGGGCACATCTGCCTGTAATGTGACCTCATTTGTGACACATCACAAAGTAGACACACCAACTCAGTTTTCTGAAAATCATCATGAATAGAGCTTTACAAAAACTCACAGAAATGTTTTTAAGGGTTTCACAAAGGTCACATAAATGTGTATGTTGGCTAAATGAGCTCCTGTACATGTAAACGTCTGGCTTGGGTTGTTTTTCTAGCCATCTTACTGCATGAATTTGTTGCCTCGTATTGCTGGCACATCAGTTTAATTTATCCAATATTTGATATCTGTGGAGATCTCTTAGTATTATAGTATTTTTCTGAATCTATACACATCAACTTCCTGTTTCCACAGCCAAACACACAAGGGCTCGAAGACTTTAAACCTGTGTAATAACTTCCCTCTCCACTAGATGGAGATGTAGACCTATGTGATCAGTGCAGTAATACATGTTATGGCCACTAGAGAGCAGTGCAAACACACCGGTCCCTCAGAAGCTCCTGATGGCTGCAGTGTTGAGGAGTGTGATGTATTCTCTCTGGCAGCACCTTGGACAGCGCCAATCTGGTGAGTCATACTGCCACTGTATTCAGGATGTTTGGATTCAGCAGCAGAGGCCGTGCAGTAATTAATAACCACATATTTACTGTTTGTGGGACAAGCAAAGGGCTAGAAAATGGAGGTTGTTTAACTTCCCTGTAACTCACTCTTCCAGTGAGGAGAGCCTGCAACACGAAAAAGGTGTTTTTTTAATTGTAGCATTGGAAGCTGATTTCAGCTTGACTTGGCATGTGGAAATATTTTTTTTTATTATTATTATTTTTTTTTTTTTTACAAAAACAGCCTATTTCTTTCAAACTCTTACCCTGAGATGACAGCAAATGTAATGTTGTTTGTTTATATCAGAAATGGTTGACATAGCCCTCAGATGTCTTGCCAGAATAACATGGATGTTTATTGAAAAAGAGCCGAGGACAGGGAATCGCATATTTTAAAAGCTGCTTTTATGCGGCGCAGTCTTTTTGGCATAGAGCAGCTTTATGTTGCTGAATTTTATTGTGCAGTGTTTCTGCCCTTGGCTCCGTCGCAGGGAGCCCAGCCAGTGTTGATGAGTGTGAGTGGATGGTGAATGACAGGCCAAGACACTGCCAGTCAATCAGCAGGGTTGTCTGGCCCCTCTCCTTAGCTCTCTAGGGGATGAGATATGTGTCATCCTCCCATGAGGCATCCCACCACGGCGCTGCCTCCATCCTCCCTCCACTGTGCCAAGTCCTCCCCGCCCTACTCTGCTTCTCCGTGCTAGTTTGTCTACACTATTCATCCCCTCTGGCTTATCTCTATGGAAGTGTCTCCCCCTCTATTCTACCTCCTTCTTCCCATCTTCTTTCACCTGTTTGCTTATCAGCCGCTCTCATGTTCAACTCCAGCTGCTTCTTCCAATCTTCCCTTTTTTTCCTGTGGATATGCAGCTCTGCAGTGCCTAGCAGCTTCGGCAGCACATGAGTGGTTTGTGGCTGCTGTTTAGCCGGCTGATCTTCATCTTATTTGCTCACTGAAGATGAAATAGTTATAAAGAGCAGAGGCATTTTTCCTCTCTTAATGCACTCGTCAGCAGCCATATCAATAGCCCCAAAGCAGCCATGAAAGGCCAATCTATCCTGACACAGCATGCGTTAAGTGGCTGGTTTAACAAGCACCTCTGCTAATTAGCTGTGTATGAGCTCTCTATTCATTAGCAGTAAGGGTCACATCATTCCAGTAGGCAGGTGTGTGCATTCCTTTATTTTTTAATCTTGGTTGTCTCTTATTTCCTGTCAAACTTTATCTCTGTTGCTCTCTGTGATTTTGCTGTACTGGGCATTTTCTCCACTCTAGCACGTATCTGATTAGCTTTGGAAAAAAATAATGTGCAAATAGTGTCACATATACACAGAGCAGGCCTGACCTCCTAGTATGCACACAATATATGTATTACTTCATACAGGAATTTGAATGTATGTCTAATGGAGGACAGGGCTATAACATGAAGGCTGAGACACGCTCTATGGTGTATGATACATGCATAATGTAACTGGAGCTGTGATGTTGGAGGGTTACAGGAGACGGCACTAGAAATAAAGAATAGGTTTCTGCTCAGGTACTCTTATGTGCATCCTAGAGTGCACAAAAAGGACAATACAGCAGCTGTACGGCTAGACTCAGAAAGTGCCCCCCCTTAGTGCCCCTATGTTAAAATATAACACAATAAAGTGCCCTCTTGGATATGCCTATGGTGGATAAAAGAGATGCAATGCCCTTCCAGTGAAGAAAAACAATGAAGTGCCCACTAGGGTGGCCTTAAAATTCAGAAAACATGATGCAGTGCCATAAAGGCTGCCCTACATGCTAGAAAGCTTTCTGCATACAGGTGCCCCACTGTGTACAGCCTTTAAAAAATAAATAAAATCACCTCCTCTATTGATTAACAGCAATGAATGACCTCCTCATATCTTCTATCATTTTTCATAGAAAATATATATATACACCCAATACTGACTGTAGCACCTCAGTAAAACTAATCAATTATCTCAATGCTCTACGATCTGGTGCCTTTTGGAAAATGCAGAGCAGATTTTACACTTCATAAGTTGTACTTCAATGGTATGACTTCTACTTTACTTTCACTGTTTTTGATGGACCTCTTCTTTGCCCTTTATTAGGTAAATTACTGTTACTATAAGGTCCTCCTCCAAAAAGGTTTCAAAGTATATAAATTACTGTGCCGTGATAAATATTTTGTTTTATTAAAAGGGGGGAAATGGTTGAAGGATGCTGGAAGCACATCTGTTCTTTCTCCCTCATTGAGAAACTGAATCTGGCCTCCGCAACGCCAACCACTGCTTCTCCCGTTAGGTCAGGGGTCTCAAACTCAAATTACCTGGGGGCCGCTGGAGGCAGTATGAAAATTACCAAAAAAGACACAAAATTACAAAAGACACAAAATGACCAAAAAATACACAGAATTGCAAAAAAAGACACAAAATTATAAAAAAAAAAAAAAAACCACAAAATGACCAAAAAAGACACAAAATGACCAAAAAAAAGACACAAAATGACCAAAAAAAGTAATTAAAGGGACCTTCCACACACAACACGGTAAAGTGCCATTCATATAAAACTCACATTAAACTTTCATATCAAGGTGGGGGCCACAAAATATCGTCACGAGGGCCACAATTGGCCCGCGGGCCGCCAGTTTGAGACCCCTGCGTTAGGTTGACCAGTAACGGTGCATGCCTATCACATGCGACCAATTCATATGAACTCACATCCACCCCATCTGTTCGGATTGGTCCCCATTGCAGCAAGTCTGGTCACATACAGATGGCAGGCGCTGTGAAAAACAGCACAATCTTCAGGGTGCAGCTGTAGTTTTGGTGTCTTGTCTATTTTCTCTGTGGGAGTCAGCCATACATGTCTGAGCCTAAAGATTCAAATGGATTCAAACAAAGTTTGGAAAATGCTTAATGTTGATGTTTTCTAGATAAAGAATAGGCTTGAATTTCAACGTCCTTTTTCTTGAAAAATGCTTCATTTCTAACATTATCTGGTGTTTCATCTATAGAATCACTCACGCATGCCAGAAAACTCTGTGCTGAAGGGTTTCAGCTTTCCTTTACAGATTTAGATTGGCTTTTTGAAGCTGAAGACATCTCAGCCTTCAGTAGAGGGATGTGAAAACACCATTCTAGTGACAAACTCAGTAGTCAAGGTCAGACATTTTAGCGGACATAAACATAATCACACACACACTGTGGTATTATTTATCTGATGTAAGATATATAAAATGTGTAGATGATGCTGATGTTTTGAAAGTAACAAACAGAAAGTAATCTATTGTCACAAAATATTAAAGGGTGGGTTCCAGGCTTGAGTCCTATTGAACACATCTGCATTCAATCATGCTGAAGCCAATGTTAAACCTACTATGTGTTAAGTCTGCTTCTCTATGTACACGTATGTATCCATGAGAGATCGCTTTTTTTTCGGGGTCAGCTGTCAAAACACTCTCCGGAGATGGCGTCAGTATCCCAGGTGTAATCTGTTCTGGCAGACAGCTGATCCCTGCTGAGTGAAACGGCTGCCAAGGAATCTGGTTTGAATGCCAACGCTCCCCTCCAGTCTCTCGCTGACAACAGGCGAGCCAAGTCCATCTCTGGGGTCAAACTGCTAATCAAAACAAAGGCATTAGCTATTCTTTTGCAGCGCACAACAAACGCTCCACTTGCTGATTTACAACCTTGCTGCACAAGAGTGTGTCTCCGGGATAGTCCTTGTTTAGACTCAGCATTGAACCACGTAATTCAAGTAATGCTAATCTCACAGTAATGGTCAAATCATTGACTCAATAATGCTTTCTTTTCAGAGCTGCCCTTTTCCACTATTGACTCTTGGTACAAAGCTTTGCTCATTGACTACTGCCAGAGTGATATTCCAGGGAGTGGATGAGAGGGGGTTGGAGAGGTGATCTCACCATTATCCCTAAGCTACTCTTCTATTGTGGGCAGATCAAAGTGGTATTTATGCTATGCCTCTGGATGTGTGCGTGCCATGTTTCTGTGGAGAACTACACTCAAATGTAGTATGAAAGCCTCTCTATTAATGGATGAAAGGTTGTTGGCCCAATTCATCAGATGGAAGTTCAAAAGAGCTAATCAAGTTTTTCGCAATCCAGTGAAATGCTATTATTGCAGACGAACACAAACATGCATAAGGCTGTTTTTAAGCTGTTTTAAAGGGATAGTTTGACATTTTCAGAAAAAAGCACATTTTCTTTCTTGCCGAGATTTAGATGAGAAATTTGATATTACCTCAGACTTAGCTGACCTGATGTTGCGGTGACGCCTTCCCCACAGAAGCCAGTCATTATCAACATTAACTGCCATAGGAACACTGCACTTTGAGCACTGCTTCCCCATTCATGTTCTGTCTTGATAGATCGCTGTGCAGAGCGCCAACGATTAGCTAGCCAGAGGGCCAACAGTTTCAAAAGGTTCTGAATGTTGTATACTCACTTTTCAAGGAGCTGGTAGGCAGATTTTTGTCATTTTAGGACAGAGCCAGCTAAGCTATTAACTAGCTTCTTAATCTCTGCAAGAAAGAAAATGTACTTACTTCCCAAAACGTCCAATTACCCCTTCACCTTAACCACACTTTTCGATTTAAAGCAAATATGCATCCCCAGAATTGTGTTTTTAAGTAATCGAGGAATCAAGTCACTCCTTTTGCTTAGACACTTTTCATCCTGTGTACTTTGCTTTCAAAGAGAAACACACGCAGTGAATGAATCACTTAAAGAACAAAGTACACTAACCTACTCAACTGTGAAAATTTGAAGCAGAGTCATTTAAATGCAGGCTCGGCTGTCGCTGTCACAGTTGGAGGTACACGGTGAGCTCATCAGTGTGTGAGATTGAGGCATCTGTAGGTGCTCTGCAGCTTCTCGCTGTAGCTGTGATCATCAGTGACGTCTGCCTGTTCAGAAGATAAAAGAGTTTTCATTAAATGACAGACAACATGCATCTGTCTGAAGAAATGCCTTTAATCTCCACAAACCAACACAATCTCTCTCTCAGTTGCTTTACGCTTCCTAAAAAGAGGTTTAGACAGCAACCTTGTGAACCTGTCAAGAAACACACCTCTGCTTTTCTGTAATTCGGCAAGGTTTGTGGAGAAAATATCCAAAACGGCTGTTAAATTTCAATAATTAAGACTTGTTTTTAACCGTTTTTCAAAATGTATAAGGCAGGTTTGGCAAAGTCAAACATTTGTCAGTACAAACCACCTGTAATATTAGCAGTAAAATTTAAGATTCATGAAGGTCATGTAAAAGTCAAGCTTATAGATAAGACACCCGTGTTGCTACGGTGCAGATTCAAGGCTGTATTTTGAGATAATGAGGTAACAGGGGGTTCCCCTTTTTTTTGTAAGTGCACCTGAGTTGCACAATGACAGGTTTTTGCACCTTTAATTGCATTCCTCCGCTAGCTTTCTATTTTTCTCATGTCAGCTTGCAGTTTTCTGTCTATCTGCATGTTTTTTTTCATCCCGTCTGCAGAAAAAAAAAGCAAGAGATGGTGGCATTTGCTGATTGCTGATAGCGAATGCACTGCATGCAGCAGGGCTTGCATACTTAATGGCGGAAGGCTGGAACTCCGATTGCAATCAGGAGGGACAGAGCGAGCGAGGAGGTGGGAGGGAACAAACAATAATACATCCAAATTCAACAAGTGCAGTTGACAGAGGGCACCAGAGACAGAGGGACGAGCTGGTGAATACGAGGCCAGTGTAATTGACAGCTGATTCCATACAGCGGACCTCCAACCTTTCCTGCTTTGTTTTTCCCCACCTCTCCACGCGCTGTGATCTCCAAATACATGTATAATTCAACCCTGTTGGAGCCCATATAGAAACACCTATTTAGTATTCCAACCATTTACTGCTGGCACACAGGCAAACACCCTCCACTGTCAAGATGTATAACAGGTTTCCTGTTGGTGGAGGTAACCGGAGTGGCAGGGGAGGAAATCAGGGGGTGACAGGGGGTTGGGGAGCTGATGAACTTGTCTTCATGCAAATGCGCAAGCCAAGTATTCAGCATGTGTTTCCTTAAATATGTGTGTGGAGCACCACATTGATGGTAATGCGCACAGGCTAAGACTTGGAGGCAATCTTCTTTGCAAACAAACAGTGGGGCGTAGGAATGAACTAAAGTGGGAGGGCAAATCAGGAAATTCATGCCTTTGGGGCTGTTTGTTTGCATACATATATATGGAAAAATGCCAAGCAATGTCTGCTAAATAAAGCTCCATAGTCCCACAGTGTTTACTCTTACATGACTATTCTACATTCAAGGCCAGGCGCCTAAGGCTTTCTCCTCAGCTGTCTCCAGCAGTGAGAAGAGGAAGACAGGAAAAGGTCTTGGGAAAGGTCTGCCGAGGGCTTGGCCTCTTGTAGCTAATCAGGCTCTCTCTCCCGGCTGCTTGTCCATTCCAGGCCGTTGCCTCAATCTAACTACAGACAAAGACTTGTTAGGACATAAACTCCTGGTGACAAACTGTGCCGCCACCCTAGGCGAGCACACATGGAGGGTTATGCATAGTTTGCACGCAATACACTCAGTCATGCAGAATGGCAACAGTAGAACAATATTCTTTTGTCTCATACCACCTTGTCTTTTTTACCTACCTTTTATCGCAGAGCTTCTCAATTCTTTATCAGCCAAGGACCCCCACAAGACAGATAATATACTGGGGACCCCCTCATGTATATCACTTAGAACAGTGGTTCCCAGCCTTTCTATCTTGGAGTTCCCCTACTTGTGCCCAAGACAAGACAAGCCTTCTCAAAATATTACAGACTTTCACCAACAGTTACCTGGTGTTTTGTCTCCTGATGTTGTTTCACTTTATGTGGTTTCATGCTGTCATTAACTTGTTTCTCACTGCAAATGACACATTTACTACTGTCCAAGGTTATTATAGTTAACGAAAACTAACGAAATAACGAAAACTGGAATTGAAAAAACATTTTCGTTAACTGAAATAAAAATATAGTTATAGTTTTTAAAAAAACGATAACTAACTGAAACTGTATTGTGTGGTTACAAAACTAACTAAAACTAACTAAAATTATAGTGAAAATGTCCTTAGTTTTGGTTTTTGTCAACTTTTTTCATTCATAATTCAGTGTTTCTATTTGAACATGCAACACATGGTGAATATGTTTACTGAGACTGGGATGTTTACACTAGAACCAAAATACAAAACACCCAGAACTGTAAGAGTTAATAACCTTATTGGGGCTGAGATGATAAACCAAAGGAAATAAAGGCAAAATTTATTATGACCACTTTGAATCTGGCACCCAACGTATAGCCCATTACAAAAAAACTAAAACTAACACTAAAACTAATAAAAACTAAACTAAAACTAAGCATTTTCAAAAACTAAAAACTAAACTAAAACTAGAAAACTCACTCTAAAAACTAACTAAAACTAACTGAATTTGAAAACAAAAATTCACAACGAAATTACAACTAAAACTAATGAAAAATCCAAAACTATTATAACCTTGCTACTGTCCTGTCTTTCAATAAAACCAAAGTTCAGGTAACTCTTTAGATACTACCTCGCTTTCTTTTATGGTACTGATGAGTCATCGGCACTTCTGCGCTTCTCAGACAAGGTGTTTGATCCACTGACCACAGGAAAAGATATCCTGATGCGCAATCTGACCACGATTGACGTCGTTCGCACTGCGCTGGTCACAAAGATTCAGGTCACAGACCTGTGGAATGCAAAATAGCCTTATATTTTAAAATGTGGGCAAAACTATGTTATGAAGTGGGTTTATACCAAGGTTATAATAGTTTTGGATTTTTCATTAGTTTTAGTTTTAATTTCGTGTATGATTAAACTTTTATCCAAAGTCTAGTTTTAAAAAACAAACCAAAAAAAAGCATATAGTCCCAGCCCTTATACACACACAGAATTGTAAAGTAAAAATAAAACACAGACTCTATATTTTTATTGGTATAATGGGCTTAAATAAACAAAGATTATGTCATGGTGAATAAAATGGATGAAAATGAAAACTTTTCACGGACCTCCCTGGCAGAGACCTGTGGGGGTCCCCAGCTCCCACTTTGAGAATCAATTTTTATAGCACTGCTAACTCTGGCTGCAAAGACTTAATTCTCCATTCTCTTTTCCATCTTTCTCCCCGAGACATGCTGTCTGTCCTTCTACCCCATCACGAGTGAAGCGAGAATGTTAAGTGACAGGATTCAGAGGCCTTACGCCCCGAAATGCCCTCTGCAGGACACTCACAGAGGGGTTGACAGGGTGTGGACGTTGACTTGATCTAGTGTGGCTCTGACAACCGTAATTATCTGCTGACAAGTTGCAAATCAGCGGCCTTGAGGGACAGACTTTTGAAGAGAATGTTCAATTCAAGCTCAGAATATGATTACATGTTTTGCAAGGGAATTCAATACTGCAGAGAGTGTTGTGTTGCAGGGTATCACACCGGGGTTATCATGGTTCCATCAAGCTTTGTGAAAGAAGTCCAATCTAATACAAGTTTGGAATCGCGGGAACACAAAGCATGAAAGTTTTCTTTGCTGTTTGCAGCGACACAACAGCTTCCACAAGCGCTGCAGTCAATAAATATCGGAGACAATCTCCCCCTTCCACCCTTATATCAGACTGACTCTAAATCCAGTCTGGGATGCATTCAGTGCTATCTGATCCAGGCTGTCACATTTCCTGCAACACACACACGCTCACACACATTTCACTGCCAACGCAGTACCTACCCAGCTTGCATGGTTGACTCTATATTTCATAATGCGTCATGTACCAATGTGAGATATGGTCCCTGATTTCATTTATGTGGAGCAATGGTGGTCTCTTATCTGTGCTGGAGTGAAATAGCTGTGGATCAACGTCGTTAATGTGTCAAGTCTCAAACTGATGGAGGGTTTACATGCTGCAGAGTGCTACAGTGGAGCATTTGGAAGCTGTGGTGATACAGGAAAGTTCAGATAAATGTAGGCATTTCTTGGGTTTTACATGCTGATATTCACTCTGAATGTGATTTTTCCCCCCTACTATATATTTTTTGTTGACTCTAGTTCTTCATTGAGTGAACATGAAAAGCCCAAACAGGGTCAGGGGCCATGCTCCCCTGGAGGAGATGTTCTTCCATTTACAGCAGCAGCTATATGCACTATTTTTTAAGCCATGTGAGATAATAAATTGTCTAAAAATCGTCCTAGTGGAGCCTATTTTGTATCTAAATGTTCTCCGGGACTAATTTTCACTCCTGCCACCAAAGAAGGGGCAATTAATTGTCTAATGGTACTATTTTTAACCTACAAATGTGGTGTAAACTGCAGTTCTTACTCTGAAACCTATCTTTGTTTTACCATGCTGCAGTAGAGTACACAGAATGAATGTTTTGGTGACAAATCTTCTTTTGAATCTAGCTCTAATTGCAAATCAAGGACTGTCAAGTAAATGTGCTCTGCAGTACTCTGAATAATACATTGAAATTATTTAATTTGTCTGAATTTTATATTAGACCAAAGAAAGAAGATAACTCAGTTAAATTTGATGTAGTTAGGGAATATTAGGACCACAGAACAAGCCCTCATGACAATGTTAGAGGACCTATGGATAATAATAATAAATAAATCAATAAAAGTAATAAAGAAACAGATCGATAATGGTAAGAAACTATTTTAAGATATTAAAACCATAAAACAAGTATGTCAGATAATGAAGTTAGCTATTTTTTGTGCTGATTATCTGCTTTTTAATGTTTATTAATTTTATGATATATATATATAATTAAAGTTTGTTCTTGACTGGCCCCTGGCCTCCTATAGCAGACAGAGGTATGAAGGTGCTCAGCCATTTAAGACCTTAAAAAATAAGTTAAAAAATGTTGAAATAAATCCTCAACATTAATAATATCACTAGTCCTGAAGAAATATGTTCTCCTTTCCTGGTTTTCAAAATTCAGCGATAAAAGTTGTAGACCTGCAAAGGTTGAAGGTATAATAAAAGAACTCAAACATCCAGAAGCCTTCCCGCCGTACCACTCCTGGTGTCAAGCAAGGACGTCTTGGTTTGAGTTCCTGATGTCAACACCAAGATGATGTGAGAGGATTTAATTTGTGACAAGTCCATTTGCATTCTCCGTTCTTGACCGATCTCCTTTTGCAGCGTGTTGACAGATGAACGTGTCTCCAAATGTGTGATAAAAGTGATGCTCAAAGGGAAAAGCTAGCATCCGGAATTGCACTAAATGCAGTTTTTATAACCAGATTGGTGTTTACTGTTGTGAAAGGTTGTCAACATCTCTTGCAGATTTCAGTGGAAAAAATATGATTTTTTTAAATTTATGCTTGACTCGCTCTGTAGATGATCATGACGTACTGTCTGTTAAAAGTTTGGAGCTTTTTTTTACATTTTTTTTTTGTTTTATTTCCAGGCAGAATCACACTGAAAGCCACAGTTAACAATCAGCCACGAATATGACAACTTTTTCCAACCCAATTTGTAATTTCCTTGATTAAAGTTGTTTCCAATTCCAACAAGTTCACAGGGACAGAATGATATTTGCCTCCAGCCATGAGTTAGAGCCTGCCTTTATTCTGTCAGGTCTTTACACTGCTGCAAATCACACAAAATTAAATAGGAATAGAAAGATGGATAGAAAGCAATCAGTGGATATTTTTTAATCAAAATACCTCATGAGCCAATTCCACTATCTTAGAGCTCCCTTTTCTTTTCTTTTTTATAAAGGCATATTATTTATTTCCATCTGTTATTGAATGCTGCGGGTTCCGTGCTGCTGTGGGCTTTGTGCTCAGTAATTGAATCTGATGGTCTGGTCCAGATGGGAACTTTTTATTCTGAGGAACAACAAGCTGAGCTGTTGGCTTACGGAGATAGCGAAAAAGAAAGCACAGACATCTAGTCAGCCATCCCCAACCCCACAAGCATAACTAATCATCGCACAGCTTACTGCCTCTCATCAAAGCAGTGGAAACATGTAGGGATTTTTAAGTGCACTGTACTTGAAGTGTAACTGAGCGAGATCCGCGTGCATCAATGTGCATATAGGCCGTGCTAAATCGATCAAGTAAAACTTCAGTTCCGGCCTGAGTCATGCTGTGAATATAAACATCTGGGTATGTGCTATCTGACAGAATCAGCAGTAAGCTCACAGCTGGATCAGAATCTTTACAGTGTTTGAACAAAATGTCAGTGTGTATGTCGCCACGCAGCCGCTCGTAACACTCCATCATAACTCGACTCAGAAGACCTCTCTCAGCCTCTTCTTGGTTCCTTGGCATTATAAACTCCCCTCCATACACCAGTTGTCGTTCTACATAAGCAGTCCACTCATTCCCTAAGGTTCAAGCAAACCGTATAATAATGACTCTGAATACCAGATATGGAGTTTTAACATTTGAAATTATTCCATAATTTCTGACTAATGCGTGACTAATAGCTTTCTTGCTCTTTCTGTCTTCGAGCCCGTCTCGTCCCCTCCTTCCTCCCTCACTTGGCTCTTAGTTTCTAATAGCCTGCTTTTCTCTGCCTCTTTCCTGCAGTTTTGTTAAGAGATGTGGTGAGAAAACATTGAGAAAGCGAGGGATAAAAAGCTGCCACTTTGCCAAAGGAAGTTTTAATTGGGGCCCAGGGGAAGAGAGCTCCTCCCGTTTCTGCAAATTCTCCCCGCTCTTTATGGCAGAGATGAGCAGCAATCCGATGCCCAATAGGGAAATGGCATGCAGTTACGTTGACAAAAAAAAAAAGCGCACATTCATAAGACGCCTTCTTGTGTTTGTATTTATAAAACAGCAGGGCTTTCTTTCTCTCTGTAAATGATGCTTTTGAAATCAGTCATGGTGTTCCACTGCCACTCAAATTTCATCACGCAGTCTGAGATGTCTCGGAGGACTTGGACGGGGCTAACTGTGGAATAAAATGTAATGCATGTAAATAGAAATTAAGAGAGATTGGCGTGAATGAACCACGGCAGGATTCCTCTACAATCCCAAAACAAAGATTATTTCTCATTTGTGTAATCTGTCTCTCCCTCTGTGTCACTTCTGTTGTCTCACTCTCTCGTCCTCTGCCGGTTCTTTCCTCCCCCCCTCCGTCTCTTCCCAAGTTCATTCATACAAGCACGGGCCTGTATTGAGTTTCTGTCCAAGCGCAGCCACAAACTGCCAGCAACGCTCGGCCTAAACTCTAAAGAAATGTCTATCAAAAGTCATGCAAGCGGGAGGAGCGGCGCATACCAACAATGGCGGCGGGAGTGACCCCTTGACAGAGTGACATCACTAAGAGTAATTGCCTGTCATGTGCCGTACTGTTTCACATTTCACAAAAAAAAGCCCCCTCTGTTATTCATTTAAAGGTGGCCAAGGTCGCCACGCTGGTCCTGTAAAGAGCGGGATAATTGAACAGCACACCTTCTCTCCAGACTGCCAGAGGATGGAGTGACAGCACTGTCAAGAATGACTGGAGGTTAAGAAGAGAGGCTTTTGAATTAGAATCCAGCTTGGGAGATGTGTTGGTGTTGCTCGAGTGTTTACACCGTGGTGCGTGGGCTCTGGGTGACTCTTTATCCTGCTTGTCATTTTCTCAACTCTCTCTTTCTCACTTCCTTCTCCTTTTCTCCTCCTCCAATTCTGCTAACAGCGGGAAACCAAAACCAAGGTTCCCATGTGTCCTGGAAAACCGGACAAGTTTCCCAGTTGTGGAAGCACCAGGACATTGCTTAAAATACCAGATATCCTGCATATAATCTATGTTATCCTGGAACATTTTAATAGCACTTTAGCCCTTTACTCACCTATGTAACTTTACATGTGTATTTTATTTGAACTTCAACTGTTGGTTGAATAAGCTGCTTGGTTGACAGTTCAGATGCCACATGTCAGTCAATCTAACTGTTCACACCAGATGCGAGGCAGAATATCAGTGATTTGGCAAGTCTATTCTGGTGTCGAGCAGTGGTGGAAGAAGTATTCAGATCCCTTACTTAAGTAAAAGTACTAATACCATACTATGAAATGACTCCACTACAAGTAATGTACTTGTTTCAAATACTTCTTGTGCAGAAAGCTTCCACTCAGATTGTTGCATACAGCATATGTGCAGGTTAAGGTAAGGGGGACACATATCGACGGGGGAACAGACTTTGACATAACACCGGTAAGACACCCGGCTTATAAAAGAGGCCGGCTTTTATTTACTAAAAACTGTTTTTACACCCTGTTTTTACTAAATGAGGCCGGTCATTAATAGGGGCCCGGCTTTAAATTGAGGAAATACGGCATATATATATATATATATATATACTGTTGTCAAGGTACAGCTATTTTCTACCACTTCTTGTACTGTTTTGTGGTTTGATTTAAACTGACCATATGTTTTTCTGGGATGGAACAAGTGACTAAAGCTGTCAGCTAAATGTAGTGGAGTAAAAAGTCGAATATTGGCCTGCCTTTGAAGTGAAGTAGAAAGATAAAGTAAGAAGGCAAAATAGCTTACCAATTGGATTAAGGAATGTAACAGCCTGTCTCTGAACCCTGCAGTGGAGGGAAAGCATAGTTGCGGTCAGCTTCACCAAAATTAACTAGTAAACTCTGTTGCGTTTAAAAAAAAGTTAAAACATTTAAAATGGAGTTTTGCTGTTGTTTGGGTGAAACACCAGATATGTGAACCAGTGGTTCAATATGTGCTGAGGTGGAAAAAGTATTCAGATCCCTTACTTAAGTAAAAGTCCTGATACCATATTAGGAATTTACTCCACTACAAGTCACAAAAAAGTTACATAAAATGGAAATACTCAAAGTAAGTACAAGTACCTCGAAGTGTACATTCCTGCAGTCCTTGAGTAAATGTACTTAGTTACATTCCACCAATGGACGTGTGTGCTCTTTTCAACACATTTCAGAGAGTTTTTGAAAGTGGTTCGGCTTAGTCACCATAACCACTTCCTTAAGGTTCGGGGAAAAAGTAGTTGTAGTAACTCAAGTTTTGTCTTAAATTTTCTGTGTCTACACAGGTTTTTGCATCAACACAACTGTTATTATAATACAGTATATTATCTCTGAGTCTGAACGTACTGTGTAGTATCTTCTTTAGAAGATTTGTTCCATCTCCACCATGACTATTTGTAGTTGCAAGTTTCCAGCATGTAGGGTTGACGTCACTGTTTTGCAATGCTTAGAAAAAATATGTTCACATCTATAAAATGAATTGATAAGCAAAGCAAATGTTACCTATTTTTATAATTATGAGAATTGTTGAGGTCACTATGTAGAGCATAGTTCATATATTTTGTGCACTCTCTGTCAAACAGATCTAAACTGCACTCCTAGATCACAGATATTATATAAAACACTCTAAAATGTTGAAAGGAATGTTGTGATGCAGCATGCTTGTTCAAATTGGGCAGAATCAAGGCAACATGAACGCCTCCTCAAAGAGCTCGATGACTGGCAGAGGGTGCCTCTTTGCAACAGTGTCGGTTGCTTACGGAAGTGACATGAATGCCTCGTCTTTAATAGGGTAATGATTTATTAACGTTAAAATGCTCTTTAATGTTGCGCCCTTTTTTTATATGGCTTTTTTTTCCAGTATGATGATGAAAAGGAAGACGAGAGAGAGAGAGAGAGAGAGAGAGAGAGAGAGAGAGAGAGAGAGAAGAGGGGGAGGGCAGAGTGGAGAGTTGCAGAGGTGATGTGATAAAAGATTCATAGCGCAGCAGAGCCCAGGTCAGCTGGGGCCTCTGCAGCCTCTCTATATCACCAGAAGCAGCAGCAGCAGCAGCTTACCCTAGCTCTCCATGCAGAGGCAGGGATTTTGTGTATGTGTCAGAAAAATATAGATATAGATAGAGATTGTGCGATGAGAATCTGTTGATGCCTGCAGCAAGATCAGCTTTTACTCTACCTTAATGTACATTTGAAAACATCAATATTGTTTGAATATAAATACGATATATTAACATCCCGTGACCTGAAAGCGCCTGTATGAGCATCCTATACTCTGCTGCATGGAAATGCCAAAAGTTGCACATGGGTCTGTATAGATAAGAGCATGTGGCAACACTCCCCAACCTTTAGCCCATAAAGCAGTATGTCTGACAGTGCCAATGAATATGTTACCAAGTCTGTGAGATTAAGAGGGACAGGCGGAGCGTTCCATATCAAATCAGGTGGAAACCATTTCCACCTCTGCCATATATTTATCATCCTATGTCAGGAGTTTTTTCCCCCTCCCGCTCCCTCACACTGTCAAAACAACACCTTTGGCATCTATTGGATTTCATATATATTACTCTTTCTTCACTCTCCAGAGAGAAGCGGAGAATTAGAGTAGGGAGAGGAATCTTGTGATGAGTTAGGTGTGATTTATAATGAGGTGTTCCAGTGTAAAAGTGCCAAAAAGAAGTTTCATTATTCTAACTTTTTTTTTTCTCAGGGATCCTGTAATGATGATGTATCGCCGGCATTACCTTCTCCGCTCTGATTTGACGCTGGCACAAGCAACCATATTGAATTTTCAGGGTTTTTTTTCCTGGTGGTAGAAACAGGAGAGAAAAATGTGGATTCTACACACCTCTGCGTTATTTTTAGGACGACAAAAACTTGATGGCATGCAGGGGAAAATGTCACAGGATGTTTTGTTGCTATTTTCCAGGAGGAAGAACACAACTACAAGCATCTGGTACCAGAGCAGAGTGTGAAGAAAAGTTATTTTTGTAAGTATTCTGATTAGAGGGAGCTTGAATACTGCTGACACTGTGTAAAAGTGTTTCAAAAAATGTTTCAAAAATGCGACTAGAGTTTTTCTTTTTTTCCCATCCTCTTTGGTGGGTGGTGTTTCAGATACACAACACAAGATAAAGAATTTATAAACAACATTTTGTGTGTATTGCAGAAAAGTTGTGTGTATGCACGTGCATTGACTTGAATGTATTTGCGTTCAATTTACGTGTGTTCCCGTGTGCATATTGCATCTGTGGCCATGATCAAATATCCATAATGCAGGTGTTGTGCTGTCACTTTTGATTATGTTGAGTGCTCCTAATGTTGCCTGAAGCCTTGTGTGTTTTCACCACCGCTCTGGTTCCCACGCATTCTTTAACTTAATTATTTGCAAATGGTAAGCGTTTCTCAGCGGATCCGACATTGCGCAAGTTATTCCGAGTGAAGGAATTAAGATGGAGCGACGTTGTGGGGAGAACTTCATGTTGCCTCGTGGAGAAGAAGGATTTTAATGTTCAGGATGAGGGATCTGAGGGACACACACAAACAGAGAGACAGTGTTTAATCATCCCAGGCCACACTGGTTGTATATAGTCCTGGCGCAAGCTTTTAAAAGCATTGCTTGTGTAGACATCAGACGGCTAGACAGCCAAATGAAAGAGAGTATATGAATTGTTGGAGATTTACAAGACAGCGTTATTGGACTGAAGCTCGGGGCAGTTGACTGAAATGTACTGACCAGGACTCACATCGAGGCACTGCAGAGTGAAGGCACTTCACAGTTTTTATTTTTGTGAATTGTGTAAATATCGATTGCTATTTCGGAATGATATTGAGCAGTGACCTTGAAAAAAACCCAAATTGAACACTCTGCAAGAAAGCAAAGTTAGAGTATTCCTCAAGTATTTCCTTTACTGACATTAGGCAACTAATGTCTATTTCATTATTGATAATCAACGATTATTTTCCTAATTCATCAATTCATCATTTGGTCCATAAAATGCCACAAAAATGTGGTAAATGACTATAACAATTTCCTTAAATCCAAGAAAATGTCTGTAAAATGCTTTTAATTAATTTCACTGTCACATTAAATAAAGATGTGTCCCAAACAAGCAAGAAAAGCTGGAACTGGGGTGTGTTGGACATGAAAAATGACTTAATTATGAAAAATAGATGCAGATTAATTTAATGGCAATCACCTACTCAGCTGATAGACTTTAATTGTTTCAGCTCAGAAATGATTCTCATTTAATTATCAAAATTGTTGTCGATGGATTGTCTTTCAGCTCTTTCCAGCACCAAAGCTATGCATTTAAATGTTTAAATTATTTTTTATACATCTGGGGGAAAGTCTCTGGTTGTAAGTACTGCATTTCAAAAGTGTTTACTACTTTGGATGAAATGAAATGAAAATGCAGGAAGGAACTGCTAATCTTGTTTTAAGACTTGGGAACACAGAAATCCTACATGTATGGATGAGTAAATACTTTTGGTGGAAAATCATCTGTAAGCATAGCCTTTAGGGGAATGGAAAAAACAAACACACATGTATACACCAACAACTAAGAGTCAAATACACATCCAATCACCCTTTAATTGCTCCACTATTGAGACATAAAAGCTCATTTTATAGGTAAGTTTGACAGTGAATAGAAACATTAACGACTGCAGCATGTTTCCCCAGTAATAAAGAATCACACTGTCCTCTAGATGTGCCGATGGTAATTACTCTTCATGAGATAGGGGGAAAAAAAACTCTTTGATATTGATTACTCTCATATTTCATTTTCATCTTATGAGACATCTCTAGAGGGAGGGAGTAAAATATGCTGGCAGATGAGCAGTGCGTCTTGAGCAGAATGTTTTTCCCAGCAGGCTTTGAGGTAATAGATCCCTGCTGCAATGATTAGTGGAAAGGACCGGGCCTTATGGTGATGTTCATGCAAATGTACACAAACTTAAACATGCACCTACAACTATGAAAAATCTACAGAGGCTTCAGACGAGAGAGACAACCTTTCCAGTATTTAATTTAACCTCTGCTAAGGATCAGAAGAAGTACACTACCGGTCAAAAGTTTTAGAACACCCCAATTTTTCAATTTTTTACTGAAATTCAAGCAGTTCAAGTCAAATGAACAGCTTGAAAGGGTACGAAGGTAAGTGCTGCCAGAGGTAAATAAAAGAAGGTAAGCTTAACCAAAACTGAAAGATAATGTACATTTCAGAATTATGCAAGTAGGCCTTTTTTCAGGGAACAAGAAATGGGTTAACAACTCTGTCTTTTTTAAGTCTTTTGGTGTCTTTTTTGGTAATTTTGTGTCTTTTTTTAGTCATTTTGTGTCTTTTTTTAGTCATTTTGTGTCTTTTTTTGTCATTTTGTGTCTTTTTTTGTCATTTTGTGTCTTTTTTTAGTCCTTTAGTCCAACATAAAATGTGATTTTGAATCTTTTTATTTTCAAAACACTATCATGCTCAATAAAGAATTTTAAATGTTGCAAATGTGCATTAATTTCAGAGTAGACTGAGACATTAAACTGCATCATTTTCAATTAAATTCTGGAAAAGTTGGTGTGTTCTAAAACTTTTGACCAGTAGTGTAGTGTAATGCAAAAGGGGGGTTTAAAGGGTTAAAAATGTCTTTCTTGTTCAGAAAATTAACCTGCAACAATTTGGATGAAAAACATAAAACAAACACGTTTTCAGTGGGTGTTGGCCTCCACCAGGGTTTCCCCTTGTCAGGATCTCAAGGTGCAGCCGAGGGAGGAGGGTATCCGGTTTGGGGACCTCAGATGTCTGCAGAAAAATGGTAAATGGAATGCACTTGTATAGCGCTTCTCTAGTCTTGGTGACCACTCAAAGCACTTTAACACTACAGACAATGCTCACACACACATTCATCCACTGGTGGCCGAGGCTACCCTACGCTGCCACCTGCCACCATCAGAAATTCATTCACACACCGATGAACGCAGCATTAGGAGCTATCTGGGGTTCATCATGCTCATTGTTATGACTGTGGTCATATTATAGTTATTTTCTAGCAAACTGCATTTGTATGTGTGCCCTGTGTTTTTGTTTTCCTTTTTTTATATGCAGATTGGGGTGTGCTGTAGCCGTGGTGTTATTGGTGGAGAGGTTCCACGCCTCCATATTATGCAGATTGGGGTGTGCTGTAGCCACGGTGCAATTGGTGGAGAGGTTCCACGCCTGGGCTGGGATTGGCTGCAGCCGGAACCACATGGTTTAAATGGAGCCAAGATGGCGGCCGTCGGTGGCAGCAGGCTTATTCCTCATCCTCCTCTTCTCCCAACCGGTTTACACCTTTTGAGTTAACTTGTAGTTTTGGACTTAATTCCCTTGTTTTGAGCAGTAAGGGTGGTTTGCCAGGTTTTGTTTCTCGTTTTCTCTTGTTTAAGTAGGTAGGGAGGTAAGATTTTGTATCTTTTGGTTTTTCAGGTAAATTTCTTATTTTTAAGATAGAATTGTTTTGTTTGTTATTTTGGCTTTAGTCCACCCCTAAGTTGAAGAATATTTGTATTTACCTAAGTTCTCTTTGTAAATAAATATTTACCCATTCTTCAAACTTCTTTGTTTGTGGCTACTTGGGAGATGGGGAAGATGGGGCCTTCTCATGTTGTGCTCTAGGCCCCCTAGACTGGGGCATAACACTGTGAACACACATGGATACTTTGACATGCAAACTGGCATGGTAAGGGACCGAACCACAAACTTCTGAACAGTAGGCAACCACTCTATCATCTGAGCCACAGCTGATTCTGCTGGTGTCGTCAAGCTGTGACCTGCAGCACTTACCCCTAAATTACTCTGAATGCGTAACGGCTGAAGATCCGTTGGCGGAGCCGATACGCATTGATCATAATCACTGTTTGAGATTCCACTGACTCCAGATCAGCCGCGTAGTGAGTCCGTGGTCGCACGGCCATCCGACAGCCCTCGCAACACTTGCGCAGAGTTTTTATTTCTGACGGACGACGGCACATCAATTCAGCACAGAGCAGATCGTTCGGGGCAGGAAGTCATGCACAGACACAACATAAAACATCCAGTATATTTTCAAAATAAAATACCTCAGGTTCACGGCGGATTGTATTTCACAATTTGAAGGCGTCAAGGCGGGCGGGGACAGACCTGAAGTCAACAGGTTAGAGGTTTTCACTTGTCTTTTCACCCCACTGACACCTTGGATGAGGAGATGTTGATTCTGGAGGTCCAAAATTATACAATTCTCTATGACCCATCACATCCTTTATATAAAGACAACCATAAAAAGGAAGTGGCTCGGAAAACCATTGCAGTGGTAATGGGAGTGGATGTTACGTTACTAATATGGTCCAATAAATTTTGTTTGAAAGCACATGATCTGTTCTTGTACATTAAATGAAACATTCTCTAGTCCGGTTATATCACTTGATTATGCATTAATTTGCAAGATCTCGTGCGTCTTGGGACTCCGGAGATACGCAGCCGTTGCAGACGGACCTGTTTCTGAGTCATATCACATCCAGTGGGATCCCGGGGTCACTGTAACGATTTGAAACCGAGGGTGAAGCAGCCTGGTATGAGTCAGCACCAAAAAGTCCAAGGTCATGGTCCTCTGCTGGAAAACGGTGTACTGCTCCCTCTGGTAAGGGAGCAAGTTACTGGCCAAGGCAAAGGTATCTCAAGGTCTTGTTCACGAGTGAGGGTAGAACGAAGAGTGAGATGGATACATGGTTGGGTACTGCATCAGCAGTCAAGCAGGCATTGTACCAGACCTTTGAGGTGTAGAAGAAGCTGAGCCAGAGACAATGTTCTTCATTAACCAGTCCATCTATGTTCCAACCCTCCCCTATGGTCATGAGGCGTGGGTAGTGGCCGAAAGAATGAGATTGCAGGTACAACCGGCTGGAATGAGTTTCCTCCGTAGAGAGGAGCTCCAACATCCGGAGGGAGCTCGGAGTAGAGCTGGTTCTCTTGCCACAGCAACTAAGTTGGTTCTGGCATCTGATCAGGATGCCTCCGAGGCATCTCCGGTTAGTGTTCCGGGCATGTCCAACTGGTAAAAGCCTGAGGAAGACCGAGAACACGCTGGAGAGTTTATCTATCCTGCCTGGCCTTGAAAATGTTGTTGGGTTCCTGGAATACCTTGATTAGTCTGCCGGCCCCTGGTAAGCGTAAGAAAATTAATGGATAGATGGATTTTAATCCAAATAACTCAATTCATGTTTAATTGTACTGACAAAACGAAAAAATCTGATAATATAAACCATCCAGACACTTTTGAAAAGGTTTCTACAAATGGATTTGAGACTTTGAGGGATTTGGTGTAAAATCCATGAGCAGGGATTCGCAACACGTGTGACCCTTAAACCGAAATCTCAGCTATATTACCAACACGGGTGACCTTTACCACAGGTGATTTCTCATTAGCTGCGTTATAACTGAAGTTTAAAACATTTACGTTGAATGACATTCTGGAAATGTCATGTCATTCAAGATTTCTGAGGGTTTACTTTAAAATATTGCTATAATCATAGCAATGCATTGGATTTAGACAGTAGTTTGTGGATTAAATACAGCTCAGGTTGGTGAAATTGTGTTTTGTCCCATAAAGAGTTTCTCTGATTCCTGTTCAAGAAAAATGTGCTAAATATAAAAAGAAATTTAATTAAAATAGATGAAATGGCTCAATTACTGAAAGAGACAATAATACGACAGGAAGAAAGATCAGGCGCTATTTTTTTCAGTGATTTTTTTTTTTTTTTTTGTCTCTTTACAAAATGAGGCAGTATAAATCTCTATACACAGAGACAACCTGCAGGTGTTTCTCAGCTCTTGGATGATAATCGCTTTACATGCATATTGGTGAAACTAATTCTTATGTTTAAGTCAAGCCAATATTTTAAAGAAAATCGAAAAAAGAAATGTACATTGTGTATCAAATTGAATGTATATAAACTGCTGTACAGTACTATACTTAAAGTGTTATTGCACTATTGTGTTGGATTAATAAAAAAACAAAGCAAAACACTGCTAATGGCTTTGCTAGTTAGCAGCTAGCAGTCTTGAGGGGGGGAAAAATGCATTATGCTAAAAGGGCGACAAAGCAGATTTTAATCCTGCTCAGTGCGAGCAGCTCATGCAAATAAACAGAGCTGGGAGGGAGAGTGTTGTTCATCTTTGTGTACGGCCCGCACTACAGTGACACAGTTCCAGTTGAAAATTGGCAAAATGTACCTTAAATGAGGCTCAGTGTTGGACCATTTCCTCCAGAAAGGTGACAAAGTTAAATGTAAATTGTGTGATGCTTTTTGTCAGTGTAGTAGTATTAGAACTACACTGCAGAATTATTGTGGACTGATACGCTGCAAATCAGTGTGGTAGGGAGCACGGATAGAAAGAGTTAACACTAGTTTGGTACTATGGTTAGCTACTGAAAAACATTGAACGGAATGAGCTAAAGGTCAAGCTATCCAGCATGAACAATTTACCTCTGACTGCGGCCTGCTGGACAGATCAAACAAAAGGTACATCACAATTACCTAACTTCATAAATGCTGACTGGGTTACAGTCTAATGTGCAAGACTCAGATCCTCTCTGTCCAGCACACGTCAGACAGTTATGGTTATGGTTTTGGGCTATTGAAATAAAAATTAATCAAAATGTACATCCCTACTTCAGACAGAGCCAGACCAGCTGTCAATGTTTCCCCTCAAAGGGAGTTGTAGAAGCAAAGATGAAGCTCACAAAGCCCGTCATGCAGGAGGTTTCTGTGTGTCTTGAGGCCTGAGTACATACAGTACAGTTGTGCACAGTGGTAAGCAGGGGGAATTTAGCTGACACATGGGGTGAGTCCAGATTCAGGAAAAGAACATAATAAAAGCAGAGTCTTTACAACAATACAACAACACAGGTCTGTACATACCATAGACTGTATATAAATAATGGACGGAGTCACCGTGACGTCACCCATTGGTTTGTGGCCCGTTGGAAGCCTCGAGTTCAGCGTTACACTCGTCGCCATCATGTTTCCGATACACGGAGCAGACCATAATTGGACTGTGGCGGAGCGCGAGGGATCTGATCACTGACTACAGCCTCTCTACACCTCAACCTGACTGAGAGAAGCCGCTGCTAATTCATGTTAGCATTAACTGGGATGTTAGTTTTGGCTAGCAAAAAAACAAAAACTAAATGTATCTTTCTTACCTCAGAAAACTGAGCAGCGACTCCTTGGAGTGTCTGTTAGTTCAACCAAACACTGAACAAGACATTTAATGAACAAAACGTTCAAATAAACTGTCATTAAGTGAAAATATAGTGTGAAAGGGTCAAAGTTATGAGACCAAACCGCTAAACGTCCTCTTTTCTATCTATATAACGTTATATATAACTTTATTGACACGTTGCCGTGGATACGCATTGTTCTGCTTCTCTCCTGGTGACGGCTCGCCTTGTCAGTGACCTGTCAATCAAAGGTAGCCCCGCCCCAAATCATACGATTCTTTATCTTCTATTTTCTTCTAAATGGGGCCATTATTAGAACTATTGACATCAAATTGTCTTGAGGAAGATTTTTTACTAGCGATTGAGACCATAATGTTGTCCCTGAAAATTTTTTCTGAGGTAATAAATCAAGTGAGAAGTTTTCAAATTTAGCACTGAAATTAATGGGCAGATTTCTTTTGCTGCCAAACTTAGCACCCCCTACTGGAATTTTCGGTGAATTGCAGGCTTTATGCACTTCCTGGTGGCTTCCATGCTCAGGCACGGAGATTGCCGCCTGGTACATACATCTTCCCACTTCCTGCCCTCTCCCAATCCTAGCCAACCTTCCCCCCAACATCTCAAACCCCAATCCATTCTCTGTCTCCTACTGTTTTAGCTCCCTACTCAAACCTACTGCCATCCTCAAACCCTCAAGCCTTAAGCTTATTGGTAGTACAGTTGGCATCCTGCCTGACAGCATTTGATCTTTGAGGGCTCTGACAGAATGGCTCTGAGTCTCTCTCAGAAGGAAACTTTGTTGCAGGTCCATTTATGCTGAAGTGCACAATATGGTTTTCTACCTGGAAATGTTTTTTCAAGTCAGTTGTTCCCTTAAAATACAAAAATAATGTGGGATGTGGGGCCAGTGGCAACAAGATCTCCAACCTAAAAGACAGAATAGACTGTTTGTCAATACCACCCAAAACAAGACATATGAATGTTTGTCAAAATGACCCATATGAGTGTCATCATTGTTATCATTAGCATAAATGTTATTATATATACACATATGGTTTGTGGTTGTTAGAAGGCTGCAGTTTCAGTAAATTTAGGCTCCAAAATCACTGACATCGGTTTAGAGCAAAAATTAGCTGGTTAGGTGTTATAAAATATGGTTTTACAGTAAATAAATGTATGTAAATGCTAGAAGTAAAGTAGTTACAAGGGTGACGGGACTACCGTAGTTAGTACCGTCGGTTAGTGATTTACAAAACGTGCAGAAATTACGTAAAAACAGAAGTTACGTAAAAAATGTTTATGTAAATGTTTAATACTTTTGTTTTCTCCTGGGTGAATCGACCCATCCACCTGATTGTGCACCCCAGCATTTAAACTCTGCATCACCATCAATCATTACTACTACATCAGCAAGATGGTTGTGCGGGAAAGTCTACAACATAAATATAAGTTGTATTTTCTGCCTGTACAATGCCATATATTGTCATTTTTGAGGGGACACCAGTCTGCCCATGGGGATAATGAATACTACCAAATAACTATTACTTCCTCAAATATCCTAACCTGTTCATTGTATATAAATCCCTTTCCCAGTTTACAGTGGAAACTGAGATGGTCAGCTTGCTCAGACATCCTTTAGCCAACACTGACGCCAGAGCCTGCTCGTTATCCAGATGATGGCCTGATGTAGATATAGATCCATCATTTAACCATAGCAAAAACAAATTATTACAGTAAGTGGTCCAGTAAGTGGCCAGAAAGCTGAACAGCCCGCAGCGTTTGGGCATGTCTAGGACTCCTCGGCCAAAGCTGGCAGGACAGCGCTCAAGTTCTGCTGCAGTTTGGAAATGACCGTAGCTTGCAACAGCCAGCGTTTCTCCTTCACTTCATAAATATATTCTAAGCCATGAAATGAAAGCATATTAAGCCATATCATATCAGGTGCCTACACATATTTAATAGATATTTTTTCCCTTTACATCACCTTCCTTTTCAGGTTATCCAGGTTGAAGCACTCTGCGGCAGCCTGGAGTACAGCTGCACCACTGGACTGAAGAAGTCCATATAAGGCAGGCTAGTTTATTTGTATAGCACCTTTCAATAACAAGGTTTTTCAAAGTGCTTTACATAAAACATTAAAAGCATTGGAAAGAGACGTATATATAAAATGACATTCAGATATAAAATTTCAAAATTGAAAACAAGCAGATACAATATAAGCTGATCGCCTCCCTCTTCCGTGTCAGCGTGGGTTCTCACTGGGTTCTTTGGCTTCCTCCCACAGTCCAAAAACATGCACTTAGGTTTAATTGGTGACTCTAAATTGCCCGTAGGTGTGAATGAGAGTGTGATTGTCTGTCTCTATGTGTCAGCCCTGTGATCGTCTGGTGACCTGTCCAGGTGAATCCCGCCTCTCGCCAAATGTCAGCTGGGATAGGCTCCAGCGACCTGATTGCGGTTAAGGATAATGAATGAATAACATTATTTTAAAAAATGAAGTTACTGTGCACTATTAGCAATTGTTGTTTACTGAAAGGCAGTGGCAAACAGAAAAGTCTTTAGTCTTGATTTAAAAGAGTTTTCTGGGAGTTTGTTTCAGATATGTGGAACATAAAAACTGAACGCTGCCTCTCCATGTTTAGTTCTCTGGGAACACGGAGCAGACCATGATGATCTGAGGGTTCTGGGTGGTTCGTAGTTCAGCAGAAGATCAGAAATGTATTTTAGCCCTAAACCATTCAGTGCTTTGCAGACCAACAATAGTTTTTTCAAATAAATTCCCTGACAGACAGGAAGCCAGTGTAAGGACCTCAGAACTGGAGTAATATGATCTACTTTTTTGGTCTTAGTGAGGACTGGAGCTGCAGCTGTCTGAACAACTTTTTTAGGGAGACCTATTAAAATACTGTTACAGTAGTTGAGCCTGCATACATTGACAAGTTTTCCAAATCCTGCTGAGACATAAGTCCTTAAATCCTTGTTATATTCTTTAGGTGATAGTAGGCTGACTTCGTAACTGTTTTAATGTGGCTATTGAAGTTCAGGTCTGAGTCCATGACTACACCTTAGTTTCGAAGTTAAGCACAGGGCAAGGGAAAACAAGGCCAGTTTCATCACAGCTTTCTAGTCCAGTATTTATTTCACTATCACACAAAATACATGCATGTCTCAAACATCAAAGCAAGTCCTGAGGACATTTTGCTTGTAAAATGTCTTAACATGAATTAATTATAAACAGTTGCAGATTAATTTTCTGGCAATCACCTAATCAGCTAATAATGTAATCGTTTCAGCTCAGAAATTATTCTAATTTAATCATCAAAATTGTCGATGGATTGTCTTTCAACTGACTATTTTTCCCGGCACTAAACTATGCATTTAAATATTTACAGTATATTTGCACATCTGGGAAAAGTCAGTTTGTAAGCACTAAATTTTAGTGCTTTTGATGGAGGAAGAAGGCAGACAGAAAGTGGTAATCTTGTTTTCAGACTTAAGAACACATAAATCCTGCATGTGTTCGATCTAATGCTTTGGCACATGTCTAAGCAGTCAGCTCAGCCTTCAAGGTAACTTAAAAACAAACACGATTTGAGTAAGGATCAAATATAGCCTACATGCTTTTATTGCTCCACTACTGAGACATAAAAACCTGTTTTTATGGTTTACCAAAATATACATTATTCATCAACGTGATTAGCCTGGGTATACCCAGACTGCCTTACGCGCTCGAATTTAATTTCGAACCTCCAGACGGTCTGGCAACCACGGGAGTTTCTTAGCCCTGTTTTAGGGATCCAATCACAGAGCGGGGAGGGACGGCAAGACGATGACGCGTACTACTCGGCACTTGGAAGCTTTCCGGATCCAACATGGCTGCTGCAGACGCGAAACTCTCTTTAGCTGCAGATGGTGTTTTAAATAGTTTAGAGCGAAAGTTGAAAGGCGAAAGGTCTCTCGGCGGCTCCGCTGAGATCACCGGCGTTATGGTAGCGGGTCTATTAGCGTCGCTAGCGGCTATTTGCGCCGCTCGCGGCTAATAGCTATTAGCGTCGCTAGCGGCTAATAGCCCCGCTACCGCGGACAGCGGAGCCGCCGACAGGCCTGCAGCAGCTTGTTTATTGCCCATAAAATCAGTGGATGTGTGGCTGAATGACATGAGGGGGAATAAACCGTGAAAATAAATAATCTTGCAGAAAGCGAGAACTGGAGAAGCAAAGCAGCAGCAACACTCTCTCACAGACACACACACAACAAACATCCATCTCTGTTGCTCTACTACGTCATCTGGTATAACTGATCTGATTGGCTAAGAGCTACCTACAGACGCTTTGATAGACATTCTAAGCGTCCAATAAACGGCTCTGGAGGATCGTAAACCACACCTCCTCTACGGAGAAATGAACGGCTGGATTCCAGACCTAATCTCCAATGAGATTCGGTCTGGTGTTAGCCAGGCTACAACGTGATGGGACTCAATCCTGTGGACACTTTGATTATATGTATCTTATTGCAATCTATCCAATAATTGTTCCGATACTTTCCTAAGAAACTCTTAAGCCTAATTTCCACCAGGGACGTTACGACTGCAGCGTCACCTGAGCATTAGGTAGGACTTCTATTTCTCCGCGAGACGCTGGCAAATCGCGTGAATCTCAACAGAGCAGATCACCAGACAGGAAGTCCGACTCAGAATCAGCGTAAAACACTTCCGCCCCTTTCAAAATAAAACACAATACGCAGTTCATGCAGCCTAAAACTACTTCACATCAACATTATGTTATGACCGAGGCACCAGATCAGCAATCAATCAATCAGTCAATCAATCAATCAATCAATCAATCAAAGGGTCTCAGAGGATCGGCGACACGGACGACAAGAGACTGATTGTTGAAGTGGAACATCATACAATCATTTATGACATAACATATTGTTTTTATAAGGATAGATGGTCAGATCAACAGATCTTTCACCTCAGAGAAGCAAAGTAAGTTGTTGTTGTTGTTGTTGTTTATTTTATACACACAGTTTATCCATAGACTGTATAAACAGAGTTTAGAGTTTATCACGGGAGCTTGCGGTCTCCCGTATGGTCAGGATTATCGCGTGATCTCGTTATCTCGCGTGTATACGGCCGGCTCGCTAAGCTGACGTGCTGCTGCTGTAACGCGCCCGGTGTGAATCCCCAGTAACACATCCTTTTTATAAGGACAATGGACGACAGGACAAAGCCTGGCATTTATTTGCAGGAGTTTTGGGAGTGGATGGTGAGTACAAACTACTACTTAAGATCATCGCGGGATCTCGCGTGAATACGGCTTGCTCGCTACGCTGGGCAGAGGACAGTGCATTTTTTACTTATTTTACTTATAGATATCACCATGAAACTTCCCCAGTTTGATATTAACAGTCGGACAATATTTTTTGCTTTAGAAGTTTTTCTGAAATTGTATGTTTAGATGTGCAAATGAGGCGGGAACTCATTAATTATGCACTAATATGCATATTCCAGGACATAAATCTGACATTGGATGAAGCAAATTTCAGTTATTAAGTTATTATTTTATTTTCTAGATATATTAGATTCAAAGTATTTTACAGGATATTGGGATATCTCCTTTTATCATTTCATCAGAATCTACAAGCCGTTAAAAGTCAAATTTCATCATCATCATCATCGTTTTACGCAACAAAATGTTCTATAAACAGGGTATGAATAATATATAGACAAACTTTACCGTAAAAACTTTCAGAATATAGTTAGGAAGAAGTGGAGCTGAAGTTGAGAATTAATTTTGATTAAAAACGGCCTTTAAAGATTTTATATATTCTTAATGGAAATTACTTTTTAAAGACAAAATATTTAGTCTAATTCATAGCGGCAAGAATAAAGAGGTAAACGAGGTTTTGTTTGAGGTAATACACTGCTGCAATACAACGCTGGCTTTAGTGAAAAAAATAAAAGTAAAATATACACCCAAATGTTTGTTTTGGATGTTTTCTTTACACTGGTCTGAAAAAAGAGAAAGGTTTTTGGGAGAATAAAAAGCCCAGAACCTCAAAATTTACCAGTGAAAAAGCATGTTTTTCTGTGTCTCTTATGTCTCACCTTAAAGACTCATCCTCTTGGGACTATGAACATTGAGGCCCCACGATACGATTATATCCTGATACTTTTGGAATATGGTGAGTATTGTGATACAATATATTGCAATTTAACAGTTTTACTGCATTTTTGGTGTCCACAAAATTAATTTCAATCAAGAATTGTTTTGTCAAATAAGAGAAAATTCTCAGTCTGTTCATCTCACTTCAGTCTTTTTATTTTTCCACAATGAAAGTCAATCCCACAGAAGTATTCAGAACTTCACTGATATCAAACACATATGGACGAAAACAATTGCAGCATTTTCTCAAACTTTTCTCAACTTTAAGCTTCACTGCTTTGTATGGCTTCCATACGGCTGTATCCGTATAATAACGCTGCGATGGAGTCATACCTGGGTTCCAGTGTCTATAGCATGTAGCTAAAACCCTTGTAACTTCGCAGCGTTATTTCGACAACTTCCCGACGCAATATCCTGAGTATAGATTCCTTAGATCGTTCTAGTTTCATATAATACCAGTATCTCCAGTATATTCCTAAAAGTCAGCCCGCTATGGCCTCTGGAAAAAAAATGGCGAAAATACTGACCATCGGAACGCTAAATATCGATACCTGGCGGCCTGTGACGAAGAGCACATCGTCACCTGGCTTGGCACCACGCACTTTAGACTGAGTGTGACTACATATGCACTTTAATAATTGTACAGACACTTTAAGAGGAGCAACAGCACTTTATTGGAGATTTGCACAATACATTTTAACAGTGTTTTGCACATTGGTATAGATATATTTATCATATTTATTGAATATCTTTTAACCATACTTGTTGTCCTTTGTCAGGTCTTGGTTTGCTGGTGCTGTGTGGGCCACGCAGTTTCACCTAGAGCAGAGGGACATGGGGTTAAATGGGCCTAATTAAAATGTATGAATGCATTGAATAAGCCAAGTGTATTGAGTACTCACCAGTCTTTGTCTGTAAGGTGTGCAGGCAAAAGGCTTCCCCAGGCAACGGACACCACTTTTGTAGTTCCGGGGGCAACCAAGTGTAAATTGGTGTGGGTGATAGATCATAGTGATGTCTGTGTTGTATTTTAGCAGATGATTTGGATGTGTGTATTTTCTTTGTTAAGCAGATGTAAATGGGGTGTATATAGAGTATTGATGAGGTTTGGGTGAATGTATTAATAAAATGGTGGGTTCAGCATGTTGTTAGGCAGTGGATCCCGGTAGATGGAATCTCCCTCAGTCATTAGCTGGGACACCCTATAAATAGGAGCCATTTTAACAACCGGGGGGGCTTTTGTACTGAGGACTCTATGCTGTCATGGTTCAATAAAGAATTGTCTCTGTGACCCACCGCAAACCTGCCTTGGATCATTCTTTGCTGTACTATCCAGCCGTAATTGTGGTCATTCTCACACGGCCATGAATCGATATAATATTGCCACGCAAAATATCGCAATACTATGCTGTATCAATTTTTCCCCCCACCTCTGATGAACATCTAACAGTTGCTGAGATGCCTCAGTGTTGGTGAAAATGCTTGCAGGGACCAACATTACCGTCCCTAGAGTCTTGCCACTAACATCACTAAAAGCTCACCATGAATCATTTCCTGGAAAGGACTTCAAAAGAACGATTCAAGAGAAAGTATTCCACTGCCCGGCACTACGTCAGATGAGATGAATCATCCAGACGTGAAGTTAGTCCTGGATGTTTTCTTTACACTGGTCTGAAAAAAGAGAAAGGTTTTTGGGAGAATAAAAAGCCCAGAACCTCAAAATTTACCAGTGAAAAAGCATGTTTTTCTGTGTCTCTTATGTCTCACCTTAAAGACTCATCCTCTTGGGACTATGAACATTGAGGCCCCACGATACGATTATATCCTGATACTTTTGGAATATGGTGAGTATTGTGATACAATGTATTGCAATTTAACAGTTTAACTGCATTTTTGGTGTCCACAAAAAAATGAAAATGCTTGCAGGGACCAACATTGCCGTCCCTAGAGTCGTGCCACTAACATCACTAAAAGCTCACCATGAATCATTTCCTGGAAAGGACTTCAAAAGAACGAATCAAGAGAAAGTATTCCACTGCCCGGCACTACGTCAGATGAGATGAATCATCCAGACGTGAAGTTAGTCCTCATTACAAACCCCTAGATACAAAATGCCATGCGGTCGTGATTGAAGCATTTGGCTGCACACTTATGAAAACCCATGTTTTTCAATGAGACACTTGTAATCAAATGAGTTCCATGATTATACCGCCACAAAACAACCAGGAAAGATACGGCCATGTGTCTAATCTACGGAGTGGCTGCTCCCATTCCCTCTTTTTTTCCCTTTCTCTCTCTATTGCTCTCTTCTTCTCTCCAATCCTCTTTCTCATTTTGCCTCTCAGAATGAGCCTCTTCTAATGTCTCCAGCTAATCTCTGATTCACGTTTCTCTTTTCTGTCGATCTCTGTCGTCTCTCCGCAGCCCTCTGCCCTCTCTCTTTCCCTCCTCCAATCTCTTCTTCCATTCATCATTAATTCATGTGATGCAGCTCAGCAGAGCCTCAGTGAGTGATACACTTCAACCATAACAAACAAGCCGAAATATCTGCACTCAGCAGGAATGATCTGCATCGACAAGGACCAAGAAGGGGAAGAGTGAGATGGGGATTAAAATGTGTTTACCAAATTTTCTTTTCAACTGTCAAACTTTTTCCATTTTTTATCAGAACTTGTTTTTGATATGTAGATAAACCCTTAGTTTGATGAGAGGAAGTTTTAGCACGTGTCATTTTTTCGGAGCGAGAAAGAATGTAAAATCTTACTGAGTATCAAAAGCCTATAAAAGCCAACCCCAGTCTCACTCCAAACTCGTCAGATACTGACGAAATGTCACGCCCCTGTTGTGTGTATGAGACGCACCTGACTTTCCATGAACTCTTATGTAAACCCATCTATGGCAATATTAGGAGCTTAGCAAAGATCTGCTCAGGGTCGATGAGAGGAGTGGTGGATGGGTCAAACTTTGACCCAGGAGACTTGTGTTTGTCTCCCTGTGTGAGTCCGTTTTTTATCCTAACCTTAGTCATGTGCTTTTATTGCCTAAACTTAACAATTTCCTGTGAACACGGAGGTTTATTTTGAAAAGCCACTATGCGTGTGTAACAGAATTATTGGGTGATTCCACTCGCCATGATTTAATCAACCAATACCAACAAGTTTTATTGAAGTTCTGTACTTTGATTGGTCAGTGGGCGTGTCCTCTGTAAATATATACCCATGTACGTGACTGAGCCGTGTCGTAGTAGGTTGAATCACACTCAGTCAAACGCAGATATTGATTGTTTATTGCAATTATATTTATTTCCATACAATGTTGATGTGATAATGCATATATGCTCCCATGTAATGGAGCGACACCATTTACACTATCATAAATGCTAATTCAATCCAATGTACAGAAAGTGCTTAGATCATGCTAGTTAACTTAGCATGCTAGGTCGCTAATTTTCTTTTATCAGTATGTGATTAGGATGACTGGGTGTGTGCGGTGTCTGTGGCTGACCAGGAATGTCCCCTTTGTGTTACCAGGTACATATTGTGTTTTTGTTTGCATATTTGTTCTATTTTTATTGAAAATTGTAACTGTAAGAAGTACGTGACTGAGCCAGGTCAGTGCACGAGGAGCGTGCCCGTGGATGACTGGGTGTGTGCGCTGACCAGGAATGTCCCCTTTGTGTTACCAGAATTAATCTGACCAAAAGACAGCAAGTGTGGATTCTTCTACATTCTTCAAACACAACGCAGAGTCTGCAGAGGTTACACATGCAACTAGCGGAAATGAGAAATCGAAGCAAAGGGATACCAGCGATCACACGCCAGTACCAACGGTTGACTTCTGATGGGATGAGAGTGCATTAGAGACTCAGGTATGGAGGGAAAAACAAACAAACAACTTCACAATTATACTCCCTATCTACTCCCATATGTGTCTTAAAAAGCTTCAAATGACGTTTTTTTTTACATTCAAAGCTGGGAGATGTGTTCAGGCATAGAGCATCTGGTCTTAAATAAACAGAATGAACTAAAAAAAAGGTTGAGAATGTTTTTCTTCCACCTGTTTTCCTGTTAAGAATAATACAACTGAAGTTCCTTTTTTTCACTGAACTAAAATAAGCTTAATTGCCTTGTAAAGTCTTTAAAAATGCTGCACAGCGGGCCACCTGTTCTTCAGACACAATTAAATTAACAAAATAAAATGACAAAAAAAATAACCAGTCATTTTCTCCCAACCCGAGCGCAACATTTTAATGCTGAACTACACTGTAAAAAATTATTTTTAAATGAACTATTATTTTATGGGGCTTTTTTCTTGGTTATTTCACATTAAGTGCAAAATGCCATAATGCTTAATTACTTTTATTACAAATATTAACGAGAAAATGGAAATTGAAATCTGTAAATTAATAAAATGTGATTTTTTTACAGTATAATTTAAATGCTTAGTGTATAATGTAATGTAAACCTACATCTAAATATACACCGTCGCCCATGAGGTTGGAATAAATTCTGTTTTCAGACACAATCCTCTGTTAGCTGTGGAATCCTTTTTTTATTATGATATCTTTGGAAGAGATTGATTAATAAAGTTTTGAGAAGATATAGACTTTATCTGTTAATAATAAATCACATTGTCACAAGGAGGTAAAAAATATTTTATTCCAACTTTATAGGGGGCCGTGTATATTTAAATACAGATATTTGCGGTATATTATTTGTACTTTTTAAAAAGTTATCTGTTAAAATAACTAACTTGTTCACTGTTTGACAGTGGCAACTTTTGCTGGCAGACTTTTTTACTTTTTTTTATGATTTTAATTTTTTTTCCTACAGTCTATTTGGTACAACGCAATTAAACATTTTGCAAATGACAAAAAAACAACACCCAAAATACATTTGATGAAAAATATGTATTTGCAATTAGTACAGTGATTAAGTATTAACTAAATAATATTCATTTAAAAATGATATTTTTTTCATTTTTTACCTCCACTTACATGAATCATGTCTCAACTCTGTTTTGTCATGGCAACCATTCTGCCCTTTCACTTTCCTGCTTTAAGGATTTAAAAAAAAACAACCTTTTAGGTCAAAAGCATTGACACATACACATAAACAGGTGCACTGAGGTCATCAGAGAGTTGTTCTGTGCTCTCCAAAAAACCCAACAGCAGCCTTGCCAGATTAGTGATTAGCAGCTCGTGTAAAATTACAGTTCCAATGAAAAGCCCCGACCCGAGCCTATTTTCTGATAAGTGCCTCATCAGCTTATCACGCCCTCTCCCAACACCCAGCTCTGATTTTGGGTCATGGATTTGTTCACAATAATGTTGAAAGTTTAGCTTGACAGGAACAGCCCGGGTCCTCATTGTGCTCTGACGGAGGCTCGTCCTTGAAGTTGTGCAGCCTTCCAGGACATTAAGCAGATTTCATCCCCAGAGGAGAGCGCTGCCTCTGAGCACGTTCTGCTGGCTCCTGTCCCCCCTCTGTGGACAGACCAGCTCTGGCAGGCTGTTTGTCAAAATGCCACAATATTGAGTGTGCCTATAGGAACGTGTTCACTCGAACCGAGTGCCTCGTCATGCTCATGGATCAGTCTGTTGGGTCTGTGAGTCTGTCTGCTTTGTCTGTCTGAATATTTTTTGCATTATTCTTAAGTCAAATTGTTGTTTGTGTGTGCATCATGTAGACACAAACAGCGTCTCGTACCAGGAGTCAACAAAAAGGATTTATTCACAGACTCATGCCGTCCTGGTTTACCGTCTGCAGCTACCTTAGGTAAAAGAAGTCCTGCTGCTCACAGCCATTAATATTGCATGTCATTTTTATAACATTACCCCACCTTACCCCAGGCTCATGCTCTGGATTACACACATGCCGGTCCTTAGAATAGCCCTTTCACACGCAGTCCTTTAGAGACAGACATTGTAAGGCTGTGATTAGAAAAGTATTGCTTTTGAATGTTGCTGCACCTTGTCTCTGTCATTTTTAACACTTTGACCTGTAAAAAATAATTGCCAGCAAGTGGGACTCCCTGCTGCCCTGCACTGCAGCGAGTCTTTCAGACTATTATGTTTTTAGGTGGATTCATGCGCTCTCAGCTGGACTTCACGTACTATATCGGTGGTTATTATTTCAAGTTTGACAGCATTCTTATTCGATTTTGTGTTGAAGGTTAAGGTAACCATTCTGGGATCGGAGCGGTAATGTGAAGCCAGCTCACAGTTAGCTTAGCTTAGCATAAAAACAAGAAACGGGGGTAAACAGCTGTCTGAAGGTAACAAAATCACCCTTTCAGCACCTCTTAAGCTCAGCAATAAAATTGTTATGTCTCTCATTTAAAGGCACAATGAGAAGGATTTTCCTGTGCACTGTGACTGTGGTGCTGTCCGACTTATTGAACCTTTATTCTGTACACAAATCAAAGGGGGAAAGCATTGTGGTGTTATGGGGAGTCATGTCCAGTTGTCCAGTTGGTGTTACAGCTCTTTAAGGATACATGTATTGCTAAAAAAGAAAGAAAAAAGAATAAACCTTTTGTCATATATGAGCAGCTATGCTCATCAAATACAAAATAGTGAAATACAAGTGTGTTATAAACACTGGATGCAGCTGCGCCTGCAACCCGCTTTTGATAATTCACAGATCATTTTCCTAAGATATTTGTGCTACGATAGACAATATAGTTAAAAGGTTTCTTTTTTGTCTGTTTCATTGTTATTTATTTATTATGTTAATATCATTAAAAGACAAGCTTTAAAAACCATGCATGTTTTGCCATTTTTGTAGTTAAAAATATAAATACATAATTAAGCTGCAACTTCTTAATTAGTGAGTTAAGCAGCTGCTGGTAGGCTAGCTGTTTCCCCCTATTTTCAGTCTTTGTGCTAATAACCAGTTGCTGACCATAGCCACTTATTTACTGTACAGAACTTAAGAGTGGTATCGATTTTTATATTATTATATTTCCCATAATAATTCCTTCTAGTGAAGGCTTGCAACACATCTTCTTCAGCTGCAGCCAGAGCAAATGCATCTCTCTATTTCTTGTCGATGTTAATAATAATAATAACACTGTTTTTACTCAAGGCTACCCAACTAGAATAGTTCTGTGGCAACCTCAATAATATAACCCTCTACATTATTGGAGATTTTGCCGTGTCTACAGCTGAAGAATACCCTCCATGATTGATGCCCAAGGTAACGCACTGGACTCCTCCATTCCTTTTTAAAACACTGATAAAATCTAAGTGATTGCCTCGACATATTCTCAAGCCTTGAGCATGTCCTTTGTTTGATTTCTATAATCACAGAAACTATTTCTAGACATGATCTCTAGGCATGCTTTATTTTCCACTATCATTTGTTTGAACTATCATTAAACATGACTCGCATGCTGAAGAGGGAAAAACACTCAAGTAAGAGGGCGCCTTCTTAAAAGTAATACTTTCTCATCTGCTTTGAATCCATTTCATTTCAGCAAATACAATTTAGAGTTCAGAGTTAGTGAGCTTCAGAGGCATTAGCAAGCATATTTATCTACCATTGGACAGAGCGAGGTTAACTGTTTTCCCTGTTTAGAGTCTTTTTGCTAAGCTAAGCTAACCAGATGCTTAATGGTGTGGTGTTGATATCAACCATCTCATTTGCCACCAAAAGACAATACAAATGCCTCCCAAACTATCAAACTATTCTGAAACACTTTTGAAAGAATGTGCTAATAAATGTGTTTTGCTGAATGTGTTGACCTTCTCTGTGAAGGTGAAAACCTTTTGCAGTGATGCCCGGCCAATGGAAATTACCTTGGGACCGATTCAGTCGTCCTTTAGCCAAAGAAAGATAAGCTGCTTCCCCTACTGCCTCTCGGCCAAATAGAGAACTTCATCTGAACTTTGTTTTAAATAATGCTAACCTCATCATTAACTAAATGCTTGCAAGACAGATGTGGAAGTCAGAGTTGTGGGCTGACCCGCTATCTTTAAAACATTTGTCTTCAGGTCCATTTAATACTCTTAGGATCGTTAATGGGAACTTGCCAATTGGAAAGTGTGCCCTAACAACTCCATTAGTCTTCTTCCACTTTTTGTTTGTTCCTAAACACACATATTTTTAGTTAGCAATTTGCCTAATCGCCCGTAAACAATCATTGTCCTGTCCCTTAGGAGGGCTGGACCCTGCGCAGTCTGTTTGAACAATTATTGTTATGGCGTAGCTCCAAAAAGAAATGCTCAATTATCCAATCTGCACTTTACCCCTCCTCCCTCTGTTTTTATCCTTTCTTTTCATCCTTTTTTTTCTACACGCACCCTCCCCCTATCTCGTCCTCTTACTCCCCCTTCACTACATCGCATTCAGTGCTGCATTACACTTGCAAATAATCACATTATTGCCAAAGACACCCTCTGATAAACAGAGCATGTGTGCATGTCAATGAGTGGGTGCATAAACAGTGCATTATTATTTTAATGAAGATATGTCACTGTTGTCAGCGTCGCTAAAGCGTGTGTGTGTGTCTCTTTGCAAACTGCCTTTAATTTGCCACAACAGTGCCACTGGGGCCAGTGACAGAATAATTGAATGAGATATAAATAATGAATTAATATAAATGCATTAAAAAGATCCTTCTGTGGTGAAAAAAAAACATTTTTTAACAGCTTGATTAGTCAGAACTAATTTGATTGAAGGGGAACTGTGGGTTACGGCAATTACGATTACCAGTCGGACAACTTTTACAGAATTATTTTTAAAGTTTTTCCGCCGCTGCATGCAAAGCCAGTGACGCCCCCGATTAATCACCCATCACACAGCCAACATGCTAATGAGCACAAACTCAGCTAAATCTAATTTCTGCTTCAGTCAAGTTCGGCCAATGACACATGAGTGGGCTAAGAGTCATAAACGAGTTGTGACAACTAATTAGCCAGTAATTATTCTGCTCAAACAGATGAGATTCATACACAGGCATTTTAAGTACACAAATATTTACGGTGCAATACATCTAAGCTATTAACAGCTCTAAACTGATTGATTTATGACACAACAAAATGCCATTAAGGGAGGTATAGATACATAAATTATGTCAGAATTAAGGCTTTTCCCCCCTGTATTGCATCAACTGATTATTTTTGGCCCACTGGTGTTGAGCATTATTTTGAAAGAGGTTTAAATTGTATATGTCTCACTGTCTCATCTACTTTCATTTTATTGCATTTTCATGCTGCTTTTTCTCATGTTGTCCACTGCAACCATTAAAAACTATATCAGGGTGTAATTTGATGAAACAATGCCACAATATAAACAGTTTCAATATAATTACATTTTTTGGGGGGGATATATAAAATAAATAAAGTTTATTAAGAGCCAGCGGTTTTACAAATAAAGTCAATAACATGTCATTGGTTTATATAAGGTATATATTATTTGCATAATTTCATTATCATGCCATGCTTTTTTTTTGAGTCACATTTCAAACACCCAACTGTAATTCATTGAAGATAATGACTTTGACTCTGGCTGCTGAATATTACACTTGGTCTGATGTGGGTGATTTGAGTAAAGGTCAAAAATATTTAACTTAATATTTAACTACATACCTAACTGAAATGATTCAGCTCCAACTACATCGCATTAAAGCCTCTTTCTATGCACGTTCATGGGATTTTAAGGACAAAAATGTATTTCATATGCAATAAAATCTGTCTGGGAGAGTCGGAGGGGCTCAGAAGTCTCAAGCACACATCACAGTAACCAGAACAAGGGTAAAAAAAAACTTTGTCAATAATGCTTTTCACTATTAAAGTTTGGGTGCGCTTGCCCTGGCATTAATGTGAAGAAAGGAGTGGCTGAAAGTGAGTTTTTCTTATCATGCTAGGACTATTGTTTTTGCAACAGACACCCTTATATTTAACAAAAAGTGTTCAAGGATAATAGTATGATCAGTAAAAAGCTGTGAGAAAGGGCTCTCAGAAACTATAAGGAGCACAATCAAGTTAATGACAAAGATATGCAAGACAAATCAGAACAAATGTCATGGTATTATTGTTTTTATTAAATATAGTCTTTGGGCACAAATGGGTTAATCGCACTCGAGTCACTATTAGATCATCAAAATCAATGTTAACGGAAGACAGGAAGACATGCAGTGAGCCTTTTATTGCCTTGGCCTTTGTTCTCAACACTGCAAACAACATTTCCTAGATACTAACCCAGAGGCTTCCCAAAAAAAGGATTGTTTCTCAACTTTGTGAAAGACAGTTTGACCTGGCTATCAATCCTGAGCTTGACCGAGCTTGTTCTACAACTTGGGTCAACCCTCTTACACTGACAGTTGACTGTATTTTTTGGTTCACTAGCCCAGTTTGAAGTGTGTTTACAGCAGGGAAAGACAACTTGAATAGTCTGTATGTCCGCTAGTTATAAATATACATTATTGGGTGAAAATGAATCATGTAAGCATGCCAATTGTTGCATATCATCTTCAGTTCCTGTACTGTAGGTACCAATCTAATAAAGTGGATAAATGGTAAAATATTATAAAAAATAAAAATAAACCGAAAAAGTAAAGTTGAGAATTGGGGTTTTGTCAAACTGTTGTTGAGGGTTGTTTCCTAATGATGCAAAACCAACATGTTTTGGACAAATATATTGGTTATTGGAAATTGGTTGAGCAGATAGCAGGTTGTTTTTTGTTTGTCTTATTTCAAATGTCATATTGGTAATTAAATGGTCTGCCCATAAAGAAGAAGGCTCTCATTCCTGTCTCATAAATAGGCAACCGAGAAAAATAGAGAAAGCAGAGTGCAGATGAAGCATATTTTTACACCTAACTCTGGGAACTGAATCTTTATTTTGACCAAACCAGAGTTGGGTAATTGTTGGAACAGTGGAAAGACTAACCAAGACTGATTTGGTTCATTTTATTTTGTTTCTGTCAGGTTTAAAGAAGTGGGGTTTTTTACGATGAGTTAGCATGGCAATTGAGCTAGCCAAATTTTGTTGAAACTTTGGATTCAAATTCAGATTCAGGTGTATGGCTGTATTTTTCTTGTTATTACAGGAAGCAGGTGTAAAACTATTTATTTTCATTTTTTATTTTATTTTATTATTATTTTTTTTAGTTAATTTATTAAGTTAGCTTATCACCGCAACCTTTCAGCTTCTTAAGCTAACGTCAGCTAGCTAAGTTACTAGTAAAAATGTTACAAGTTTATTCACTGTGTTTACATAAATAGTAGTTTATTCTAACTTAATGACAACTCTTCTACAAATGTCTCTTGGTGCCTAGTATGGCCATATTAAAAACTGTACACCGTCTACACCATGTTTGGGCGACAGATACTGTTAGACTATAAAAGCTAAGGGAAACTTTCAGATGACAGACAATAAAGCTTCATTCAACAACCCTGATAAATCAGCATTCAGTACAGCCCAACTGTGTTTGGAGAACATTGTAACTGCTACCACTTTACCACCAGAATTACTCAAAGCGCTGTAGTTGTTACAGTGTAGCTCAGAATCGGGGAATCAAAACCTGAAACAGACTAAGATTAAGATCTGAAGGTGATGGGGGGCTCAGGATTGAGGATTTGCAGGCAACATGACCAACAAGTCTCAATCTCAGAACGCTACTGTGTCAGATAGCATTGCCATTGCTAGCTGAGGGTGTATTTGTTTTTGTGTTCTCACGCGTGATTGCTTCACTTCACATTTTCAGAGTGCAGTAAGACAAGGTAAGATACTGAGTGGATGTCTGTCTGTGTGACTGTGCATGTATGCTGCAGGTGAGTCTGTGCAGCTGACATGTCAACATGGCCACGTAGGCGGGAGGGAGAGGGTCGGAGTACACAGAGAGAGGGGGGCGGTGAGCCAGTATTTGTGTCTCAGGTGCACTACAGGAAATGAAAAATGAAAATGAAAAAGAAAAAAATGGAATACGAGAAGCACTTGTCATGGGAGGCGACTGCCATTTCTGACGGGAAATTAATAACGTATTCTTGCAAATTTGCCATGTTATTCTGGGTGGGAGGCTCGGACGAATGCTGATCAGCTGAGGGGAAGCAGACAGGAACACACATGGAAATAGAGAGTACATATGTATGCATACAAATTCTCATAATATGGGCTTATTTGAATGTTTTCATAAATGAAAACACACAATCTGTAATTACTATGTGCACTGACGTCCTGCGAAATACATGCTCAACATTAATCGACTGTGACAGCTTATATGCATTGTGAGTGATTGCAGTCAATAGAAAATATTGATTCGCCAAATGCAGCAGACCCCTAAGGGCAAGTAAATAATATTTAGAGTGATGGCTTGCAGGAAACAAAGAGAAATTGATTGAGAGAGACGTGTAAATTATTTCCTTCATTTTTAAGCCAACACGATAACTATTGAGTTAAACCGTCTCTTACATTTGCATTCAAATTGACATTTTAACTGTTTATCCTCTCCAGCACACAGTGTCAGAAAAACCAGGAAAGCTGCACACACATGTGGACAATCAGTGGGTATATTGCACTTTCATTAGCTTCCAAATGTGTCTGGCATCCATCAGCTGCATGCAGGCAGTAGTAAAGTACCACCAAATCGGTCTTATAATGGACGTGTGAATAAATGGGAATGACCATGTAAGCTAAGCAGCACACAGCTGAAGCTGCCTAGTTATTACCAGGCTGCGGATTTACATTCTGCTCTGTGTCACTTCGATATTGCTTTCCTGAGCGTGGAAGGTCAGCTCTCATTGCTTTACTAATATCCTCAGGTCCTCTTTTCATCTCCTAAGGTATTCTCTTGTCCCTCTGACTGTATTTGTGTGCTTAAGTGCATGCAGGGGCAGCAGTGGTGTGTGTGTGTGTAAGAGCTCTTAAGGCCTCTATATTCAGATCAATTTCATGGCTGGGTTCATTGCGGCACCACGTCTCTTTCATACATCAGCTAGTCGTATGAACACAGCCTTCGCTGACACCAGTGCACCGCTGTCGACTGTTGCAGTCTCTCATACGGTCGTACGGTTTCCACCCTCATGCCGGTTCATGTGTCTTGACTCCTTTCATTAGCAGCTCTGGTTTTAAATCCCAATAGGCAAGAGTCTGCTTCTTTGGCTTTGTTTTTTTCTTATTTCTTTTTTTCTGTTCCTCTCACACTCTGTCTCCCACTTCAGTTTGATGTGATCCATCCCTCAAATGACTGCCGAGGTGTTGAATATTCAGTCTTACTGTCAGAGACTTGGTTGCTTTCGGCACAGCGAGTCAAGCCTCGGCTTCGCTTTCGGCTAATTCTTCTAAAGAAATGCGACCTCTGTGATTTAAAGAAAAAAACTGCATGTGAAGGAGTTGGTAAGAGCAAAAACATGAAAGAGGTTACAACATTTTATCGCTCTTGCACTAAATGGACACATCCATTAATTATTGACACGGACGCCTTGTCCCAACATTTTATAGTCTCTTATGTGTCATAAGGGATGACTCAATCTGTTAGTCACAGAGAGATACAGGGACAGGGCAAAGTGTGATACACACTTTGATATCATCATCAACACAGTTGGATAGAAGAAAGTATGGAGTTCAACCATCTCAAATGATTTCATTTAAGACCTTTTAGATCTTACAGTATGCAGCAACACTGCAGAAATATCCTCTGGAGAGGAATCAGTTTTATTTATTTTTTGCACAAATGCAATAAGACTAAAACATAATCAGAACATCCATATTTAATACATATTTGTGCAGAAACAGATCAACACAGTTTGCAAGGCTGGCATTGTTATGCATATTTGATAAACTAGAAGAGTGCCAATTTAAAACATGCCTGTTTTGAAGGGGCCGATTGATCAGCTTCTGATAGGCTGCCTGCAGAAATACTACTACTACTACTAATAATAATAAGACTGTGCACACTTACACTTTACTAATAATTATGTCCTGTTGATCTCAAGAGCACAAATCAGACATGGCACCTTCTAGTTGTGAAGTGATTGGTTGAACTGCTGTTGAGAAAATCAAAGGACATACTTACAACGTATTCTCATGAAATTTCTCATGAAAACTTTGGGTTGTATGATATTCTACAAGATCATGGTTGTTTTTAGACAAATGATGGTTGCTGTTTTAAACACGTTGGCGACCTTGTGACACGGAACTACTTGGTCAGGGTCAGGCAAAACAAGTACTTGGTTAGGTTTAGGCAGCAAAACTTGTTTGAGGTTAGGGGAAAATAACTGGGTGCAGGTTAAAATAACTAATTGCGTACACATCTACTGCACACAGTTAGCTTGGTGGCTCAATGGCCTCCTTGGTCAAAGTCCTGGCCACTCTCTACCACCAACCTCTGCAGCTTAAAGGAACACAGTCTAGTGGTACAGCCTCAAAATCCAGTGCTTTACTTTTGTAAGGAATAACTACCAGCTGTTCACAAGAACAACCCGAGCAGGGGTGTGCACTTTATTAATCAGTTACAGACCAAATTAGACCAAAATGCTACTCAAGTTAATAGGTCCTTAAAAACACAAACTCTAAGACCTGATCATTGTTCTTTTTTCTGGCTTTTGTTCTAATAAATGTGAATGTGAAATTTTCTACATGACATTCTATGAGATAGGCAGAGCCAGTTGGCTATCTTGAGTCACAGCAGTTCTGTAAAGCCAGGCAGACTAACCGTGTGTTCAGACCGGACACGTAGCGAATTTTCGCGTCGCGGTAGTCGCGCGAGTTGATTTGCGCGAGAATTGAATTTAACTCGCGTCACTCGCGCAAGTAAATAACTTGCGAATTTTCGCCCAAGAGACTATTTAGTGCCAAATAATTGCCTCCATTTCATTCTGTCATCAACCATGACAAGCATAGCGTCCCTGTACCTGCTCTGGAAGTCCGAGATACGTCGGAAAACACGCCGTGGTGTCTGGGTGAGTGACATCATCCGGAGGCGCACTCAGCACGGAGAGAGACCGCAGAGTACTTCCACCTTTGTCCCTCCTGCCGACCCACTCCTCCTTCCTGCCTCTTTTCTCCTCTCTCTCATGTATGTATCTCGGACACTGTCGTCCAGAATCTCAACGCTGATAGGCTGTCCCGACACAGCGTCACGCCAATATTTCGCCAAAGTTGAATTTATTGAACTCACGCGAATTTGCGTTGTTTCATTCGCGCCGCGACATTCGCGTCGCGCGAAACCCGCGATTCGCGCCGCCGGCAAAAATTTGCGTCTATTCGCGTGTTTGCATTGACTTTGTATGTAATCTTGTCGCGCGAAATATTCGCTACGCGTCCGGTCTGAACGCACCGTAAGTCTGACGGTTTAAGTCAAGTTTCAGACCCAATTGGTCCCCCCTGACTCAGATTTAATACTTGCCAGATTGTTGCAGTTTTAGGGGCTATTTCTCAATTAATTGCCTGAGCGATAAAACATCTGACTCTCGGATGATTTGTTGGAGTTGTGACATGTCAGAAACTTTTGCTGACCGACTTGCAGTTTGACCAGTTCCAGTGTAATTCCCTTAATGGTTGCTGTCACAAGATCTGTTATAAACTGTCGTGAACTTGTTTTAATATTACTGGAGTAGTGTTTGACATGTTGTGGCTAAGACTGTAGTCTTGCTGCACTCTGAGCTGTAATATAAAACTGAACTACACAAACTGAGCATATTGTGTGCATCTGTGATCCTTTAATGCTGATCTCAGCATTTAAATCCCATAATTCTATAAAAAGGGTAAAAGCAAAAGCTAATAGTGAAATAATTCCAATTCAACTCTGGAGTTTTATTTAATCTATAGGAAGCTTGGTTATAAAAGTCTATATGTTACCAGAAATAAACTCAGAACAGCACCACTAGAGATAAAAGGTGTCAAACTAAAGGCCAGCTGTATTAACGCCACTTCTCTGGAATCTTCTTACCGGCTCCATTAGCCTGCAACCCATTGATTTAATTTCACCTCTCAAGCATGGAGTGCATCCCAAGGTCACATGTGGCATTTGTCCTTGAAATATGCGACCGATTCTCCAGGTCATGCTGAGAAGGTTTGTCCCTTTGCGTGCACGTGTTGCCTGCAAAGAGGAAAAGGAGGAGAAAGAAGTGGTCATGGGTGATTGGTTTGGTAATTTACAGCAAGGATTGCTATATGGAACAAATTGAGTTCGAAATGTCATGTGTCATTTTCTGTGATTGCATGGCTGGAGCTGCTTTTGCTTTTCCACACATATTCTTAACCTCTCTTTCTCCCACACACACACAGACCCACATACTCCCTTTTAAATAATTGGCTGTTTAAAAGTCATGGGGAGGTTTTGTGTAGTGCGTCACAGTCTCTTTTTAAAGGCTACTAACCACGTAAACCTTGCAGCTGAAACCTTCTCAGAATCATTGATTGCATCAGTAAAACCTAAGCAGCGAGCCAAGACTCATGCACGCACAATACGCCTCCTAATGTTTTTTTTCTTCTTTTTCTGACCTTGAAAGCCTGCACGTTCTAGTGCCTTACAAACAATGAAAAAATCCAATTCTTTGTTCTTTTCTCCTTTCTCATAGTCAGAAAGATGTGCTTTTCTGTAGCCTTTGATTAAGAAATCACAGCTCCTGTTCTCGCCTCTGTTATATTTGTGTTTCTTTGGCAATCTCAGTAGTGAAATTAATTGAACACACACTGTAGATCATTGAGTTTCATCAAACACACGAGAGGTGAAAATGCGCAATTGAAGGGAATGTTACGTCTATAGTCGCTTGGAAGATTTGTACTTGTACATATCTAATGATGGTGCAGGGTGAGGATCACATTCAAAGGAGCAAAACCTTGTTATTCATCTTTAATGAGAAGCTACATACAGTTTTAATGTTCAGTTTTGTTTTGCTTTTGCATTTTAAACGTGTAAAGTCACTTTTGAATTTGTTTGAAGTCACTCGGAGCTGTTCCGGCAGAGGAGACGGAGCACAAACATCTGATAGGATTAAACTGCTTTGACTTTGGGAATTCAGTCTTTCCATGTGTGTGCTCTGCAAACCTTATGACATTCACACTGCAAGAAAAGGGAAATTGCTGTAGCTGATAGGCACACTTTTGCGTTAGATCCACATATTTACAGAAATAGAAGCCTTTCTAAAGCATGTAGTCGGTTTTGCCCCCACTTACGCTCAGCATGGTCCCCAGTCATTGTGCAGTGGCACTGACAACATTTCTCACATTAATGTCAGCATCCTTTTTTTAGCTCCAGCTAAGAGCAGTACTGTGTTGTCACAAAAGTATTTGCAGGTGGTGAATTATACCAGAATTATGCCAAAATTGAAACTTCATTGTTAAAGCGAGAGAAGCTGAATCACATCTATGATTGCTGAACAAAGAAGATAGAAAAAATACATATAAGAGTACAATAGCAGGTCATGAATTAAACATTTTGTGCTTTTAACCAGCATCACTTGCTGTAGCGCTTCATTCTGGCCATGACTGCAACAATGCTCTGTTCGTTTGAACCAAACTTCAAAGTTTTCTGACCTCTCAGACTGGACCTCAGACCAGTATCACTCATCATTTACTGTGTTTTCTCCAGCCTTTTTCCTCAGGCTTGCATTAAAAATGCATAGGATAGGACGACAACCTGTTACGCATTAGGAAAAATCCTTGTGTTGGAAATGAAATGCTGGGATGTCAAAGTTGATTTGCTTGAATTTCACACAAAGGATCCCATAATAAATATTCCAGTTTGTTGATATCTGCTTTTTTTCCTGCTGTTTGAAGGCAACTTTTTCAGAAAAAGAATTGGAAAAGTTTCGAGGCATCCAAATACATCATTCTGGTGAGCCATGAGGCTGGACTGCCTTCCAAAAAAATATCTCCAAGTTAAAGGACAACATAAATCATATGCCCAAGGACACACAGACGCAAATAATGTCCTTGTGCCTTCCAAAGCCATTACTGTTGAAAAATAAATTTTATTTTATAATGACAAATTTTATGGTTATAGTTTAGTAAGTTGAAGGTACAAAATGGCTTGGTCAGATTTAGGGAAAGATTATGATTTGGGTTGATATGAGTACTTTGTTAAGGTTAGGGCAATAAATTAAATGGCTACTTCACAAGAGTTAGGGGACCTTTGTCATCAAGGTAACACAAGGATTGTATTCATGTTTTAAAAATTGGAAAAAGCTCACTCTGTTACCTTTTAATGTTTTGGCACTTGCTGAAACTAATCATGTAGTTGTATCGTATTTGTTAAAAAATGCAGTTTGACAACATGGACCATGGCACGCACATGCATTGGAACCAAGCTGCAACCTCCCAGTCTGAGCAGCAAGTAAACCCAGAACTGCCTTAAGCCTGCACTCTGTCACAAATCCAACAGGGGTTGCCAACGGCAGTTGTAGAAGAACTCTGGTCCTATCTACCTCAATACTATACCTTAATAATACCTTATTGCTCAGAAACATTGCTTTCTCTCCAATACAATGTGATGTAAATAATGGTCCCATTTAGAAGAAAATAGATGATAAAGAAGCTTATAATTGTGGGCGTGGCTACCTTTAATTGACAGGTCGCTAAATTGATGAACTGTCAATCAGGATAGAAGCAAATAATGCATATCATTGTGTTTTCGTCTCAGAACTTTGAAAGTTTATTTGAACATTTTGGTTTTTAAATTTTTTAATTTAAAAATGTCTTGTTCAGCATTCGGTTGTACACTCCAAGGAGCCGGCTGTTCATTTTTTCTGGTAATTAACATATATTTTGTTTTAGGGTTAAAAGTTGATTTTTAGATACACCCGTCCAGACTCAGTGCTTCAAACGGGCAGTCCACAAACCAATGGGTGCATTATTTATATACAGTCTATGATTGGAAAAAAGAAAGGCCTGTGCGACTGATGTATGTATGTATTGAGTTAACCCATAAGAACCCAGACCCAGTTACCCGTAAAGGAAAGTTATGGGGGATATATCACAGACCAAGTGAACCACGCAGAACATATTTATGATGTGGGTTTTTTTTTTTTGGTCATTCTGTGTCTTTTTTTTTGTGTAATTTTGTGTCTTTTTTAAGTAATTTAGTTTTTTTCTGTCATTTTGTGTCTTTTTTTGGTCATTTTGTGTCTTTTTTGAGTAATTTAGTGTTTTTTCAGTCATTTTGTGTCTTTTTTGGTCATTTTGTGTCTGTTTTTTAGTAATTTTGTGTCTTTTTTGTGTCTTTTTTAAGTAATTTATTTTTTTTCTGTCATTTTGTGTCCTTTTTTTTTTTTTTTAGTAATTTTGTGTCTTTTTTGGTCATTTTGTGTCTTTTTAAGTCATTTTGTCTGTCTTTTGTGGTGTCTTTTTTAAGTAATTTGGATTTTTTGGTCATTTTGATACTGCCTCCAGTGGCCCCCAGGTAATTTGAGTTTGAGACCCCTGTCCTAGAATATTTAAAGTGTTACATGGGTGTCACCGTGGGTTCTTATGGGTTAAGTTACAGAACACACACAGTCTGACACCATACACACCGCCACATCTACATGCATGATAACCATGTACATATGTACGAAAATACACGAGATTAAACATCTTGATCCGACTCTACAGTTCACCCACAACAGGCCACGTCTATTTATTACACATAAACATCCAGATGAAACACTAGAGAACAACAAACATCCAGTTAACAACCAATGGCCATCACCCTTAGCACTCAGGAGATAAACATCTGAAACAGACAAAGGCAGTGAGCAGTGCAAAGCTGTGCACCTACCCACACACCTGAGTTAATGTTGTCAGTGACGCCATTTACCTACTTGTGATGCACACAGGTGACCTTGCTAAGCAATGCATGTGATATTGATGTACGTAACTTCATGTGAGGTAAATGTCATCTTGCATTGCAGCAGTCAGTGGGAGTGGGTGATCAATATTGCTTGACTCATCATTTCAAAGTACAAGTTTGAGAAAAAAACCAAGATATAATTCAGGCTTCCATCCATTATTTTAATCGTGGGGAGACAGACAACCATTCACGCTGTCATTCACTCCTACGGTCAATTAAGAGACACCAATTAAACCTAAGCCGCATGTTTCTGACTGTGGAAGGAAGCCGGAGTACCTGGAGAGCCACACTGACACAGGGAGAACATGGAAACTCACACAGAAGAGAGTGCTAACCACTACACCACCCTGCAGCCGCCATTCAGGCTTTCATTCATCAAAATATGATATCAAACTTACGCTGACTCTTCTGGCCTCACTACTTCCACCGTCCTTGCAGTGAAAGACCCATTTCTGCTCCGACCTTAAGAAGATTGGGTCCTAGATATTGCAAAAATATTGTCACCAGATGGTTCTTTTCACATGTCAACAATTTTGGATCTAACATGTGTAGAGGGTTATCCCATCACCACAAAAAAACTGCCAGTTGTGTTCAAGTACCGGCAATATGTTGGAACTTTCCAGCTAGCTATAATCAGCCCAACAACTGCTGATTGCAGTGCTTAACAAATTTATTAGACTGGCCTTCATAAAAACGAGAAAACATGAATATTTTAGAAATCTTTCAAAAGCTTGTTAAAAACTGTCATTAGCCAAATAAATAAAAATAACATTTCAAACTGAATTCACCTTTTTATACCCAAATTTGAGCCGGCTCACTGGGCATCTCCGAGAATTCAGAAATTAATCTAACATTCAACCACTAAAACTAATTTTGTGTCTGTTGAGGAATGCAAGTAAATAACTATAATTTGACATCTTAATCAAGAAATAATACTGTTCTTTACCATTTTACCATTTTTTTTTTTTGTAAAATAGTTAATTTGAAAATTCATGGATAACAGTAATAATTATATTTTAGCATCAAAAATATAATTTTGGTTACATAATCATAAAAACATATTTTGGTAATTACTAATGCTGTTCATTTAGGACAGCTGTGGCATAAAATGTTAGTCTTTTTGTTGAGCACTGTATATTCACACAGGTGGGTGTGCATAATGTTTCTTTCACTAGTTCCTGAAGTTTCTCTCCATTTTTTTTTTATTATAGCTGTCTTTAAAAAGTAAAGTTGTTAAAATGAAGGTTGTAATAACGAGTCTTATATGTAGAACATAGACTATATAAATAAAGGGAGGTCACTTATTTCAGTGTCACCCCGTAGGCTGATATGACAGCAACACATTCCAGCTGATTGTACACGAAGCATCAGCACAGTTGTAATAAGACCAGCCTGAATGCTTGGTTAAAACAGCTCTCCACACAAGTCCCCACAGATTCTTTATAAATACTTTGAAAACATCAAGGATGGTGCTGAGATATTCAAGGTGCAGCACTTGAGTCAACCCAAGAGTAACAGTGTCACGGTGTATTCAGAAATGCCTGTTTCTTCGATTGCCGTCTCTCATTTTTCTCTTCCTCTCCTTGTACGGCTGCAATAAAAGCAAGAATTTCTTGTCATAAGCGCAGCTCGTGATGGATGGTTTAAAATAATCTCTCACATTATGAGATCCATCAAGTAGATTTAGACTTTTAGATTTCACATTTTCAGCCATTTATCTGATGCTCTTATCACGGGTGAGCTACTGCCGCAATTTAATTCCGACATCGCCAATATTACCGGCAATCAACAGTAAAGCCACACAGCCCTGGCAATGCAATAATGATAAAACATTTTTGAGAAACGGTGCCAAATTTTAGAAATAAGAATGTAAGTGTGTGTCAGAGGGTAGGTGATACTCTAACTATATTGTTTGAGATAGTAAAAGCTAGTGAGAGGCTGCTGTGATTGGTTTAACTGGGCCACCACAGTGAATGATGCCATGCTAAAGGTTAAGAGGCTACTGGATACTTGCAGTGAGCCATCACGCAGTCTGAGGAAGGTTAACCTTTGCTTCTCCCGATTGATCCAGCCCACCAAAGAATCCGTATCGATTTGGCTCATGCGGACCCCCTGGAATCAGTGACTTTTCGTTAAACGGAGTCAGGATGCATCACTCACACATACACCCAAGCAGAATCCAATTTTAGAGCATGACATGATCGCTCCAGCACGCGATTATTACCCACAGAAAACGAGGAGGCGTTTCTTCTGACACCTCCTATTACTTTTTGTGGAAGGGATGAGGCGATGCTGCTCCAGTGGGAGGCGAGACGTGTGTTTTAGCGGCTGACTTTAGATTGACAGTGTGAGCTGATGTGTGTCAGTCTTCTCAGGCTGATGCAACTTATGTCTCACTGTTAAGAAATAAAATATAAAATAAATCAAAGGCCAGAAAAGCTTGATATCTCATGTTAGCAGCTTCTTTATATTATGTAACCCATCAGTGGTAACAAAAAAGTCTGTATTTAAGCTTGATGCATTTAAGTGCAGTAGGTGTTTCTGGCTCTAGCCTATAATTAATGTACTATGTGGAGATTTAATGCTCAGGTGACACTAAATTCTCACTGGCCCCAAATCTCTACAGAGGAGTGTTTTAGGCTAATTGTGACATAGATTTACCCTTTCTGCATTGCTTCTTTTTCATGTCTTATGTTGCACACTTTGATTGATTTTAGCTTTAATTGAACACAAAGGAAAAAAGATGGCCAGTCCAGGCACATGGCAGGGTTTCACCAGCTCTTAATTGCTCTTGTATTGAATTTATTCGCAGTTTCTCTCATCACAAGGATAATAAAGCTGTATTAAATGCCTTAAGTGTTTTTTGTTTCTTTGTTTTTTGAGTATTTTTTAGAGGTGGGGGAAAAAAATCGATACAGCATATGGAAATATTATATCGATTCATGGCTGCCAAGTATCAATATTTGGCTGGCGGGCCTTCAGTATTTTGCCAATTCTTCTTGGAGGCCATTACTTTTAGGAAGTAATACTGGAGAAGATCTAAGGAACTTATAGGCACCATGTGCGTCAGGATATCACGTCGGGAAGTTGTCAAAGTAACGCTGCAAAGTTGTTTCATTCAAAACAAATTGAGAGCAGTGAAGCTTAAAGTTGAGGAAAGTTTGATAAAATGCTGCAGTTGTTGTCGTCCAACATGTTTGATATCAGTTCAGTTTGACTGGATACTTTGTTGGTCAGTCTGTGGGTTTGACTCTCATTGTGGAGAAATAAAAAGACTGAAGTGAGATGAATAGACTGAACATTTTCTTGTATTTGACAAAACGATTCTTCATTGAATTCAATTGTGTGGACACAAAATGCATTTAAACACTTAAATCACAATATATCACACAATAGCAATACTCACCAAATCACAAAATGCTCAAAATTGCAATAATATTGTATCATGACTCAAGAAAATAGTGTCAAACTGTAAAAACTTCTCAAATGGGAGAATTTGCTACCATCACTCGTCTTACATTATATTAAGTTGAATATATTTGATATTAAGTTGAATATATTTGGGTTTTAGACTCTTGGTCGGGTCAAATTGAAACATCTGAAGATGTCACCTTTCACTCGGGCCAACCCAAATGCCTCAAAAGTTTGACTGCTAAGGAAATCAACATCCAAATCAGTATTCAAATGCTTCTTTTTTTATTATCTTTATATTTTTATTGAACAGCAAGAAACAACTATAGAGAAGCATCAGACAGCTATGTGGCTGTAACCGAAAGGCAGTAACTGGAGGACTAACCCTGGTCCTCTTGACTGGTGGAGACCAAATCCGGGCTGTAAATCACACCAGGCCGAGCTGCGCCACATTCAGTATTGCTCAATCTTCTGCAAGGCTTCATATCTAACCAAAGAACATTTCAGACTTGCAAATTCTGCTGTTTTGGTGATTTTTTTCCTTGACATTTGTGCTTTTACCACTACCACATACATCAGGTAGCTGAGAAAATAATCAGCAGATTGACCAATAGTACTAAATTGCAGCTACATGTCCCACTATGTTTAACAGTTATTGCCAACTTTGCCAGATTGCAAGTTGTGTGTATGGTTTGTTAATTGGAGGTTTTTTGCTTTAAAAAGACGACCTACAGCTGCTGGAAATAGAGTTGATGAAAGCACAGTTAACAGGCTGGAAAACCAAAAATGTGCTAAAACACTGTAGAGTTGACACGGTGACTTTAGACTGGGGTGTCATTTTTTTGTTTTTCTTTATAAGCAACACCTTCTATATGACACATAATTTGGACAAATGCTAATGTTAAAATGTTAATTGGTGCAGTCTAAAATAAAAAAAAGGCAAACAAAAACCATCCACAACTCCAGCAAACCACAATATAAAACAACTGTATGTGCAGTCTGGGGCTGAGATGTTGAACACACCCAGTTTGAATCCACTGTGCTCTCCCTTCAAAGCACCACTCAAGTATTTGGCAATTTATTAGATTAATGTTATTAGTTCTACTTAATATAAAGTGTTAGGAGGACATTTGAGAGTAATCTGTTATCCAATTTCACAGGCGGTCTAAAAACGGCTTTTGGAATCTCTGGTGTCTCAATCTGCTCCTCCCTCCCCTCTAATCTCCTCTCCTCCAGCTGGAGCCCAGGGAACAAGGGAGCTCCAGTGCCACTCTGAGGAGGGGCTAATCTGGGCAAGGGCCGCCCAGGATCGCTGCTCTGGTCCCGGGCCAGTGCTCTTGGCCAGCTCCCTGCTCTAATCATGAGGCCCACTCTGCTGGAAGCTTGCTTGGCTGGGCCACGTGGTGACGCAGCGGTGGATGGAGGGGTCGCGAGGAGAGACGAGGAGGTGGAGAATGGGTGGGAGGTGGTGAGGAAATAATGTTTAGATGATGAGGAAAGGCAGGGTCGTGGTGGAGAAGTGAATATATTAATCCATTGGCCATTGGAAGGGAGAGCATGCTGTGATGTGGTGGAGCAAGAGACAGAAACAGCTGAAACAGAAAGAGGTTTGGAGACAAAAAGGCTGTCAGGCAACCTCTGAGTTTCCTGACTGAGATGGCAACCACCACTTCTGTTTATTAGCTGATGGCGTTAGTTGATCACTGACCATTAGAAATGAAGCTCTTGGCTGCTCTTTTTGCAAATGTGCTCTGCCTGCTGATGCCAGTAGTATTTAGAGAGTATTCTTAGAGTTTGGAAATTAAATGTCTTTGTTCATGAGTCAGTCTGTCTTTATAAAGAAATACATGGAAGACAGTAGAGACAGCAGATATTAACTTATTGCAGATATAGTATCAAATTATGTCAGCCAAGAACTAACGAGAGATTATAGAACAGAAAGGCCAAAGATATGTTTGGGGTAGATAAAAGGTCAGCACATAGTAGTGGTGGATATCATCTGTATGCAGGGAACCTGAAGATTCATTTGAGAGGCAGCTTAAGTTGTTCTAGTCATGAATCAGAAATAAAAATGAATGAATATAAATTGTGAAATGTTTAGTTTGATACAGATTTGGTGCTAAATTTAACCATATTTGACCACTCATGATTTGATAGAAATGGTTGAAAATCATTCCAAAATACCACACTGAGACACCAAAACATCAAATCAATCAAAAACGTTCGACATTTTGGAGATTTCTGCAAGAATGGTGAGAACTCCTGTTCTGGAAACTGCTTAGAACCTGTATTGTGGATATACTCTGAAGGCCCTATGTCTCTAGTTTGTGGTTATAAAGTTTCATGAGGCTGTGATTATCCTAGAGGTCACAGCAGCTCATTTTATACTGTGAGGTCAAGTTTAAAAAAATGGTCTCACTACTATGTGGAATAACATCATTACACATGAATAAAATTGGGCTGATTGAATCCACATGAGTCTCAGCTTTCCTGTCATACCTAGTGACCAATTTATGCAATTCGCAGACTGTTTAGGGACCACAGTATGCAGAAATATTCAAATACAACAGGTGAAATTAACACATTCATGCATAAGAAACCGCCACAAACTACATGCCATTAACATGAAGTGTGTAAAAAGGAGACTCTTTGGTTCTTTGGTACCCATAGAACCTTTTCATTCAGATATCTTGAGGTCAAGGGACCCTTTGAAAATGACCCCCACAGTTATTCCGTCTGCCTCTGGAGGATTATTGAGCCCTCTTTCTGACAACAAGGTGTCATGACATGGTTGGCACCATTGGATATCTTGCCTCTGAAAGACAGAAAACTGGCGGGCTGTCAGTTCATTAAGGGGTTCAACCACTACCAACTGGTTTCTATTACACTTTTAAAATAAAGTTCTAAAATACAAAAATAAATGGAAAAGTTTTTGGTGAAATCTCACCACAACGTCCAGCCTGTAGCTTTTTCTGAAGCTTTTGATCAAATCACACAGTCTCCCTCCATAAAAGCAGTTGCCAAGTGATAATGGAAACACTCAAATGTCTCCTTTTTTTCTGAGGTTCTTTTAATACCTGAAAAATTCCTCTCAAATCTCATATTGCAACACCAGTTTTTGATCATTATTGTACCTTTCAGGATTTTTTTTTCTCAGCTACTCAAAGCTGATAAGAGATCATAGTAAAAAAAATCTTTGGATTTTTGGCCGTGAGCTAGATTCAAAATCAGAAAAGGGTTGAATGTGAAGTTCATTTATGAATGGCTTTGAGGCAAACAGAACAGAAATTAAATTCCATCAAATATTTATCAGCCTTGATAAAACAATGGATGTACTATCTTTAACTCACACATTTCCAATTAATTTCAATGAACAAAGTAATGGGGATTTCTAATTCTTATGTTACAACAACAAAAAAATCACAGATAGTGGGTGTAATATCCTGACTATTGGGTGCAGACTTTATTTTTTCCGAGGGGGAAAGAGGGATGGAAAGTGATACTAGGAAGAAGAAGAAAATGCAGGAAGAGAGAGAGAGAGGTTGCTGTAGATCTAAATAGGAAGTGAAACATTGCTTGGCCAGAGCAGCAAACAGAGAGGCAGAGAAAAGGAACAGATGAACAAAGAGGTGACAGAGAAACAGGAGGAAGAATAGGAGGAGGGGCTCAAACAGATGAGAAAAGTTTCTGGACTGAAATAAGAGGAGGACAGAACAAGGAATAATAAAGAGGTGCAGATAGTGAGGTGTGCGGCGGGAAGAAGTGGCAGTAAAAGATGGAGAATACGAACATGATCCCCCACTGTCTGCGTGTCTCTTTGTGATAACAGAGCAGAAGCAAAAGGCTGCGAGCGCACGGGTGAAAGACTCTCTTTCAAAGGAGAGTTATGGGAATAACTTTTTTTTCTTCCCTCGCCAAAGCCTTTTAGATTAAGTGTTTACTCTTAGCTTCTATATAGGAAGCAAGATTCAATCCCTGGTTTTTAAAGTCAAAGTAATTACTCGCCCTCTACCTCAAAGGGGGGCTGCATAATGAAGGATTTTCCAGTGCACAAGTATGTTAGTATTCTTGTGAAAGTGGTCCTGTTTACAAACACACACACACACACACACACACACACACACACACACGCATAGACCAGCTTTAAATGTGTCTCTGCGAGGCGGCATTGTAGATTATGACAGGCACTGGCACTGTGAGCTTGGGCTGGCCGGGCAGCTGGCAAAGCTTAAAAACCTCTACAGGTGCCTGGGCAGATGCCTGTGTGTGTGTGTGTGTGTGTGTGTGTGTGTGTGTGAGCTTTATCAGGGTGTGAGGCAGCATGCATTTCCTGTATTACGATGAGATTGCAGCAGGCGGTCTGTAGCGAGGAAGGCTCACACATTCTGCGATATGCACACACACTCTTTCATCATAATGTAGACTAATATGGTAATAAAAACAAGCACTTCTCTGGGAGAAAAAAAAAACGTTAGTCAAGCAGAACTGAAAAGACGCGGCACTTGAGAACGCGAACGTTGGTGAATACATTCCAGTAATGATCAAAAAATAAGTACATCATTTCTGCTTTTTGCTTATGCATTTTTATTTTAATTTTCATGGAGGGGAGGGTTTCACCACTTAGGCTGTGTCGTGCTTTCCTTCATACGATCAACAGCGAGCAGCGTCTCCCGGTGTTGCCCTGAGATCAGGCAAACATGAATATCAATACGCTCCTTCACAGATGTCATTAGAGATGCTGTTACTCATCTCTGCATCAGAGAGTACCTGTCAGAAACAGTAAGCTGCACACTCACTGCCTGCATTTGAATGTTGTTTGCATCCATTTGTGCCTTTGTAAGCTTGTGTGTATACTGTATATTTTATTGTTTTAAAAAAATCATGAAAGAAGGCTGCATTATAATACACCCACCTGGGTTTTGTTTGTTCCTGTTTTTTTCACTTTGTGCACTTGGCGTCACTGTGAAATGTAGGATTATATAAGCAAAATGTAAGTATAGTAATGGGGATATAGTAACATTTATGGCTTTTTCTCTCACTCTAAATTCATGTTGGAATTCAACCAAAAACAGATCTTAATCTACAACAGTTAATCCTGTTTTTGAAGCGACTGTCTGCAATGCATTTTAAATTAGGATTAAATACTGTTTAATTATGGAGTCCTGGACCGAGTTCAACAAGATTAATTTTGACCTTTGGTTGTGCATGGTGAGAGTATTTGCATCATAAGGAATGAGAACATGTTCTTGAAAACATTACTAAAAATCACAAAGAGATCAATACTTGGAGACAACAAGGTAAAGTCTTTCCTCAATGAACTTTACTCAAGTGGCGACCTCTGGGACTTAACAGTAGCCACGTTTCCATTAATGTCTAATTTAATTTTGAAGCAAAATTTTGAAATGTCACTTTAAAGAAAATGTGAATTAAGGATGTTTCTGTCAACTGGTTTAGAGCAAATAAACAAAGCTGCATGAGTGTAATTTTGTCAAAAGATGTCAGTGTAATGTATTGCTGCAGGCTAATACGTCAGTAAACAGTAGAAGAAGAAGAGAGTGCGAGAAAGAAAACAGAAGAAGGAATTGAGCAAGAGAAAACCTAAAAATGAAAAGAGGTTGCTAATCAGAGGACTTTAGTCACCCATGAGAGAAAATGTCTCTTCAGGAATTAGAATAAATTGGGCAACTTATAATTGTTCTTTCATGTCAGCTTATCTTGACCGGGAGAGTGACATAGCAAACATTCAACTCATTTGATTGATCAGCTGTTTCCAGTTTGTTTTTGAAAATCGTTTCCATCTCCCATTTAGCGCATTAACTATTAAACATAGAAACACAAAGTTTCTTAAAACTGCATTATTTCTCAAAGTCAGCAGGAGGTGACTCCACTGGTAAAAAAAAAAAAAAGTAAATTTGTATGCATGTTAATAGGAATGTGACCCTGCTTTTCACTTGATTTATTACTTCAGTAATAATAATAATAATAAATTTGATTTACATAGTGCATGAAAAGGTACTCAAAGTATAAGTTACTAGTTTCAAGTCTTCTTCAATACAGTATGACATTAATTTAGTGAATTATGGTCCCATTGGTTGGACCAAAGGACACTCTACAGAGTGTTAATTAAGAAGAATGACTGTGCCTTGCTAACCAAGCTGCCTAGCTAGCATTCCAGTTCCCTATCTATTATGTGTATGTAGCGGTTGCAAAAAACAATAAGGGAGCAGCCAAAATCCATGATTGTGACCTCAAACAAGACTCCACAGACCAATGGGTGACACCACAGCCTTTATGTCCACTTTTATCATACAGCCTGTGACTCCACTTCAGTTTGTGCCTCCTGTAAATAAGACCTTGTATTTCTGCTCTTCAATGACATAGACCAAATAATCTGCAGCTCCACTGGCAGACAGCATTGTTTGTAAATTAAACCTGATACCTTTGGCATTTCAACAAAGGAATAATTTAACCATGATGAATTGCTCATCCTGTGATGGAAAGTTCATCCTTGAACTTGGAAACATTAGTTGATAAAACAATTTAGACACATTTGTCACAATAAAAAGGCAAAAGAGATTATCTTTCAACCTGTCAGATGTATTATGCACCCCATAGGGAAGTCCTGACTCCCAGGTTTAGAACCATTGTCTCAAAGAGAAGGCATATGTCTACAGAGCTACACACTTCTAAATTCACTTATCATACTGTCACAATAAACTAGCTCTTCCAGGAATCCAGCCCCTCCATTGCAGTTATTCATTTTCTCAATATAACTGAAAATCTGCAATGTACTGAAGAGTCAGTGTGGTTTTAAAACTATGTACCCATTTATTTTCTAACCAAAACCAGTATTTTTGGGTGACACCCTTTGTGTCAGGTTTATTATCTGGCATCCAGCACAAGCCCGGTCAATGCTCATTCTTAACATTCATAATTGTTTTGACATTTTCTCAGACTGTGCGGCACAGGTATTTATACTACCTTCCACAGTTTTTTTTTCAGATAAGGTGCATTCTATCTGTCACACTTTCCACTGATAAAGGGCAAAGGATCTGTGTATCATGAATAATCCAACACTAGCTCTATTTTCTCTTTCCATGTGATTTTGGTCAGTAGGTTAGAAATGGACTCTCCCCTGAAATGTTAGTGTATCACTTAAAAAATAATGATAGATTTTTGTCAAATATGATACATTTTGTAACCCATTTTGGCCATCACCATCTTTTTTTTTTTTAAGCCAGAAGTGAACATATTTTAATGAAAACAAAACCTCTAAGCCCAGGGCTATTTAATGTACAGAGTGGATCCTCATTGCTATGGTTTTGTCCTTGGCAGTGCGCCATGGTAGCGACTTGTCAATCATGAGGTAGCCACGCCCTAAAGCAGGGATTAAACTAAACTCAAACCAATCCACAAAGGGCCATTTGGCATCAGGAAAATGTTTACTGAGGTAATAAATCAAGTGACTTCTATACAATCTATAAAGTGGAATGCAGGAATAAGACCTATTGGCCACATGCTCCTCTTTTATACAGTCTATGACACATACACACAGCATTTCGATACAGTTACAAATGTTTTTTGTCTCCAATATTCCAATACAAGAAAAGGAATGAATTCCACATGGCAGGTTGATAACACTGAGGTGAGTCAATTTCCTGTTCACAAGCTATCTGGTTATAAATAATACAATTATACCAAGGTCTTCACAGTGCCATGACAATGTGTTGATATGTTCCAAGTTAATACAGATATATACAATGTGAGTGGACAGAACTCCACCTGGGTTAACAACTTCTTGCTTCAAAAAGAATCCATCCATCCAAAGTGGAGGTGCCAAAATGTTAAACGTCTTTATAACAAGAACAGAACGAACATGGAGCATGTCATCAATTGCTTATCACTGCCTGATTACCATTTAGAAGCAAACTGTCAACCGTCAACCATTTTCTGCCTTGTCATTAAACATAAAGGAAAAAGTAAACTTTCCTAGGTGGATGCTTGACCCTGTTCTAGCCACATATGAAAAGTACTATATTCTTTAAGGCGATGATGGAAATCGAAGCCCACGCGTGAAAGGTGCTGATGGAACTGTCACTTTTTTTTGACACTGTCTGCGACATTCTCAGCAGCCAATACATGTCAGCTTGTTGAATAGATGAGCAAACGTTCGCTGGAGAAATCACATTTTTTGCAGTGCAGTAGTAGCTGTTAAGTGTAATCAATAGTCAGCCTGACGCATGGATTGCACAGCACATGGTGGTGAATTTCACAGATTCTTTGCTTAACAGATGTTTATGTATGTATGCAAGAATGGGCATTTTTTTATATATATATATATATATATACATATATAACTTCTGTCCGATATTTCATTTGCATTTCATTTACAGGTGTGGAAGAGAAGTATGCTAATCACCTTGTATACAGTAATTACCAACTGGAAGCAGAGCATGCAACAAGCAGGCAGACCTCATTTGCATGTGTGGAGCATATGCCACCACGGACTTCTCTGAGGAATAAACAGCTACTGGATTACTTGGGATATAATGCACTAATTACAGTGATTAGGTTTCTTTACAGTATAGTGTATGGATTGCATAATGATCAGAACAATGTTGTTGCTGTTTATTTCACCTTTGCTTCTGTCAAAGTCTCTGCTGTTGTGTGGGTTTGTGTTTAAATGTAGCTTTAGGCTTCTTACATTACTCCATCTTTCAAAATCTTTCAAAGTAGAGACCTGCTCTATTAGTTAGGTTTTAGTAATGATGATGTCTGGTGTATTCCCTAACTAAAATTGAAATAACACGGATTATAAGCCCTCCCTCCATGTTAGGAAGGGCAATGGGACATGGGCCAAACTAGTAACTCTAGAACTACTAACCCTAACCCTATACAGTTACAAAGTACATCCAAGATGTTTTCGGTTATTTTACGTTGTTCTTATCACCATGATGTATGTAAGTGTTCATTTAAAAAAAAAAAGAATTTGTTTGAGTTTAATTAGTTATTTGATGCTATAAAATGGGGGGTTAAAACATCATTACTGACAGATTGCAAGAGTACAGATTACTTCACCAGTGCAGCATCCATATTTGGGATATTTCAGCCTCACTTTTGTACAGTGGTAGGAAGTGGAGATGAACTGTTTATTTTTTAAAGCAGTCCATGGACCAGTCTAGCCTTAACTTGACACTTTTAGGGTTTAACTGGAAAAAGCAAGACTATATTTAAAATGTATTAACCATTTGTTCTATAAAATGTCAGGAACAATTGGCAACATCTGGACTTCGAAAAATGAAGTGGCAGTGCATCTTGCTAACCAAGCTAGCTAGCTGGGTTACTTATTGCTCCAAACAACTAAGATGGGGATGGCCAAAAACCAAGATGGCAGAGTCCAAAAGGGATCCATGGGAAGGGATCTGTTGTCGGAGACCTTTATTGTGCTGGTGGTAGCAACATTTCTCAGGAGGAACCTTGCTGTGTCAATATCAATGGACAACTTCCTGAACGATGAAGCTGAGTACAGACTCCCGAGGACAGTTGCCACATCACTTTACTGGAAACCAATGGAGATCTGTTAGAGAGCTAACACCTTTGATCAATTGGGTTGAAGTAGGAACTGGGCTTATATTATGTAACCATTGATGTGTTGGGATGAATTATTAATTCTTTCATTTTCTCATATTGCAGCACTACACTGTACAGCAGGCTCACCACCACCATCTATATCATATGACATATTTCCTAACCACTAACTAACCACTGTACAAGTGGTACAAGACAGTGTTCACAAATGACACATTCATATTTTATGCATAATTATATGTATTTGCTTGATATCTGATATGTATTCAACATATTAAAGCTTTAAAAGTCTGTCACTTTCTATCTTGTATGCTCTCAGATTATGGTAGAAAGAAAAAGCAAAACTCTCAGCCAAAATGATGTGTTTTTCTGTGTGTTGCCACAAAGCTACAAATGCTCCTATTCCTGAAGTGTGTGGAGGATTTCACATAAGCAGAGACATCTAACATATAAGCACTGACAGAGAGGGAAAATCTGCCAGCGTGGGTGTTTGCATCCACAGTTGAGCAAATACTCTGAAATGTACTGTTTCAGCGTGTTAGAAAGAAAGAGGTTGTATGTGTAACTGGGGGCAAATTACAATGAGTTAATAGGTGCAGCTAATGGCTCAGCCAACCTCACTTGTGTGTGTCTTTGATCTTTTTGAAATAAATATCTCGACTGCGTCTTTCATCATGTGTGGTGGGGTCAGCACTTTGATTGGCCCATTACACATCATTAGAACACTTTGGTTTAGTGTGATTAAGACAATTTAGACTGCATTACACACCACTACTGATGAATTAGACACAATTACACACACAACATACACATACTGCACACGCAAACAGACAAGGAAATGAATAGAAAAACACCCAGTAACAGAAATCAGATACATGTTTCCCGTTTTCTGGCTCATTTAATCTTTCCAACGGTTGAACATTACCCCACTGACCTATTTGCTGGTCCATCCCATCACATGTAATGGCACCGCTGTAGGTACCTCCTGTGCTTGGCCTACTAGATTCACTCGGGGGCCTGCCTTTACGAAAGGCATACAGTATGATTGGCTTCACGTCAGAAAGTGTGTCATGATTGGCTGTACAAAACTGGATATAAGGAAATTACAAATTTCAAGCTTCGCCAATCCAAATTAAATCGTATGTCCTGTCTGCTAAGTGGGCATGGTTGCCTCTCCTGTCACTCGTTTGGAAGGACAGTGAACGTCAAGAATAATTTATGTTTATTTTCTCATGCTAACATTAGACATTTACATTTAACAGTCACATGTAGCATTACAAAAAATAGTTAGCTAGGATGTTTGTAAATGGCCACTGACTTCTGATAACGCTAACGGTATCCATGTTGTCAATTCTTGCAAGAGTAAGTTGCTGACACAGAAACAGGTCTCAAACGAAGTTTTTGTAAGCAAGCTAGCTAGCTAATTTCTAAAAGAGCTTTAAATAAAAGTTTTCCAACTGTATTCTTCATTCACTCTTGTCACACTGAGGAAACAGTGCTGTAGCCAGATGAATGATGCCTTTGGTTGGCTTATTTTCTGTAACCAGTGTAGCATGTAGGCTAATGTAGAATTAGCAAGTTAGCTGGCCAGCCAGGTGCTACATAAGTAAAGTTGAACAACTTCATCCACCTCTTTGCTAGCTAGCTAGCTCCACTAATGAGTAATGCTTCATCCACGCAATCTCGTCACAGCAAAGGAAACACACTGCTTGTACTAACACACTTTCAAATGAATAGCCAATCGTAATTTGTACGTCATCCACAAACGAGGCCAAACACTCACATTGGTCTGTTGTTCTCTTGATTTATGTAACTGTAACCAGGTTTTAATCAGCCTTCAACATTACCTGCAAAAATACCTCAAGGTCTGGGATCACTACTTTTATACTTTTGGTAATGTCCTGGTTCGAGGGATAAAGACAAGATAGATATCAAATGCACGGACATTTAGTAACTAATTTGTCTTAGGCTGTGGATAATTATTGACTTCACACAGAGAATGAAAACACATACACACAGTAACACTTTTCAAGAAAAGATTATTATTCAAAATATCTAACAATGCATATTACACTTCCATTTCTCACCCCAAAATACATATAAAAGAAATAAAATAAAAAAATGTTCTGGCCAGAAACTAAAATTTTAAAAGTTTTGCTGCAGCAATAGTCCAATATAGTCTTTTTAATTTAGTTGTGCACAACCCAGTACCTGTTCGAGCTCATTCAAAATAAAAAACATGTATCCTCCACTCTCAGTCGGCCACACAGTATGGCTATATCAAAAGATGAATGTTTTCAGACACCACATCCAAAATATATCACAGTTCAGGATATTTTTCTATTTTTAACGCAGAGCTAAATGCTCGGTTTCTCCCTCTGCAGCAGGCTCAGAAGAGAGCGCCACCAGCCCTGCACAGCTGCCACCTACGGACATTACCGCAAAATGTTTGCCACTGCTGAAAGTGTTGAAAATTGAAATGATTCAATTAAAAACAAAATAGCATAACCTGAACTGTTGTGTCTGATTAATAAGTTAAAAAAAAATAGGAAACTCATACTTTGTGCTACATTTGAAGGTTCAGTGCAAATTGTCTTGGATAATGTGTAAAATGTCTATTATGATGACAAATATTGATCTCAATTACATCATCCTTGCTTCAAAGATTTTAATGCCACCAACAAATTTGGGGTGGGTTACATATCATTCTTTGAACAGAATTTGATTGCTTTATCGTCAAGCTATCGCCTGTTATGCTCATGAAATGGCTCTATAACGCCATGTAAATACATTAAACCGTTAATCAGAAAAAGAAAACTATATTTCTTATTTAAGACAAAGGCTATGAGATTTTCATCCAGCAGTTTTTCAAGAAGAATTTATGAATCAAAAAGAAATAGTTGAAGGGTAGGCTTTAGTTGGACAGAAAGGTTTTTTTTTTTTTTCACTTAAGATGCACTGAACCAGAACTTCCACCTTCTGATAAGACAAAATAATTCCTTAAGTGACTGAATCGACAGTTCTCAATTCGTGAAGCCCAAAACGATTTGTCTGTAATCCTTTTTTCTTTCTCGACTGGTCTCGTGCTGTCTCTCAGTCTGACTAGAAGAGGGAAGAAAACAGTTGGATCTCCACTCAGTAAAAACTCTCATCAAACTCAGTGGGAGTTTCTTGCTAGAGGTCGTATATGTTTTCCTCAATCCCTTTCTTTCTCTGCTGTTGCATTCACCAAAAAGAAAGAAAAGAGTGTAAACTCGCAAAGCAACAGAGACAGTGTCATGTTTGTTCCTGGAAAGGTCGAGATGAATTGCTCACTTAGTCACTTTACATGACTAGTCAGAGGAAAGACATGTTTTTCTCAGTAGAAAGAACCCAGAATCCATTCTTCTAAAATGGAGGTCAGATTGCCAAGATGGGAGTGTTATTGGTACAATGACACATGGCAAGATGATGGATTCTGCATTGGATCAGTAGTATCAAATTGCTACTGCTGTGTGACTATGTAGGTGCTGTTGCATCAGTATTCAAGTGCTGTGTGCCCAAGGCTAAATAAGAGAACTTGACAGTTGAGAGAGTGAAAAAGGAGACTTCATCCCATACAGCAGAGTGAAGATGGAATTAATTCTTTTGAAAAGCAAGATCACAAGCACACGAAGGCCAGTTTTCATGGAAAACAGCACCTTGTGACCAGAGTCTGACGTGTAAGCAACACCAACCAAAAAGCAATAGCAGTGCTCAAAAACAGTTGATGAATCAATTGGCAGATCATTAATTTCCAACTATCTTGATGATCATTTGTTTTACGATTTATCAAGCAAATATGACAAAAATGATTTGGCATTGCACACATGAGCATTTTCTGAATGTCTGTTTCTGACAGCTGTGTGGCTCTAAGGATGGCAAAGTCAGTGTTGTTGTTGTAGTCCTTAGTAAAATGTCTCAACAACTACTGAATCGATTGCCGTGATGAATCCTTATTTTTCACTTCGCCACCACCAGGTCAAACTTTTTTGTTGACCAATACTTTGGTTTATGACAAGTTACTGGCGAAACTCATGTCATTCCGGTCTCAACTGTAGGCTATTTTATATTCATTGCTAATGAGGAGATTTTAGCATTCCAAAAAACTTAACTAAGGTGATGAACAGGTAACATTAAACAACATTTTCTTGCTAACATGCTGATGCATTTCACTCGATCCACTGTCTAACAGAAAAGCTTTCAATTTTGGTCTTTTGATTGGAAAAAACAAGCAACAAGCTAATTGCACTTTGCAAAAAAAATGTGTCATGGGCAATTTCTGCTATTTTCTGACATTCAAAAGTTAAAATGATTAACTGATTCAACACATTAACTATCAATGAAAGTACTATGATACCATTGGGAAAGGGAGTCACGTATTATAGACCCATAGACTGCATAGTTGACATTGCCACTTGGACATCACTCATTGGTTTATGGACTACTGTTCTGAAGCCTTGAGTGAGCAGAGAATCAGCCTACAAAACCAAGGACACTATGCACCTGACTGCACCCAGCTCATCAGCCAGTTCTCACTCCCAAATTTTAAGATACTCGTACGATAAGTGTCTGTATGACGCAGGCCGGGTCTCCATTAACTCAACTTAAACCCAATCATGGCAATATCAGGCCCCCCTGTGAAGTTTATATTGAAAAAGGTTAGGGTTACTCTCTACATACTTCATTGGTATCAGAGGCCAAGGGCCGTGACAAAGTGTTGGTATCTGACCAGCTGGAATAAGAAAACGTTGGCTTCTGGTTAAGCCACTAGTTAGGTCACTGGTGGCAAAGTAAGCTTTGATAATCTGAGGTAAACAAAAACCAAGTTCATGGCTTCTATACAGTCAGACTTCTTTTTGCACCATAGAGTCACCCCCTGTTGGCCATGGAAAATAATGCACTTCTACATTGGCTGCACTTGTTAGCGCTTGATGCCAAGTCTTTTTGTTTTATGCAGTCTATGTATACACCTCAGCAATCATCCTTGCAACCACATGCAATTTACTTTAATTGGCTTTGCTTGCCACAGTGTAATTTCATAATGGGCCCTAACTTTATCTAGGCAGGCTGGTTGTCTAAATGTCAATGGTTAAGAGGAGTATGCATACACACATGAAGCCTCACATATAGACGTGAAAAGGTATTTCCATTAAAAAAAACATTCCTGTAATTCCATCCTGAACTCATGTGGACAGTGCTCTAGTGTATTTTTCACAGCAGAGGGATTATCCAGTGACATTCACATCAAACCCCATGGTGGGTTAAAGAGGAAGAAAGCAGCACCACTCACACCAAATTCATTATAGAATATGACCATCAATTCAGGGCAAGATTGCACTCTCTTCCAGTGCTCAAAATGGCTGAGCGCTAAGCATCCTAGCACACAGCATTTTGTGGGCAATTGCCTAGCTGTTAAGAAACCAACTGTGTTGAACTTTAGAGGGAGAATTACCTCTTCAAACCTTAAAGCCTTAAATCTAATTTGTAAACCTTATATGGCTTTCTCTGACTGCAGAAGCAAACGGAGACACTTAGAATGGATTATTTTGCAGAGAAGGTTTGACAAAAAATATACATAATGTAGTGCTCTTGATTTTTTTTCTCTTTGACCTTTGGCCTTTTTTGATGGTCAGTGATTGATTCATGACCCGGAGTGATGGCCTCTGGAGAGAGTTTGAGCAAGTGAGATCGAATCAGAGCAGAGGCAGTCCAAAAAAAGAGTTTAGGTAAATGGAGAAGAATCTGGATGTTAATGACACTAAGTATGCTCATGTCTTTGGGGGGCTAGCTGTCTCCTAGCAACAGTGATGTTGTTGGTGTGGAAACCCTTGGCAGATTGGAAGAATTATTCACCAGAGCTTAATTAGAGGGGCAAAGATTAGGCTGGGCTGTCTTTAATTGAGTGGTGTGTGTGCCTGCATACACAAACCTGTTAGTTTGCACAAAGGTGTGTGTATGTGTGGTTGTTCTTTAAAGTAATGTCACTGCTTTGAATGACGCGCACACTGTACCCTTGCCTTCCATGACCTTGTTATTCATGTTGGAATTAAGGACACTACAGTCATTTTAGGTACACTTGAAATGTCTTAACCTTCAAGGCTTCAAATAGAGGTGGTAGGGTCTCTCATAAAAACGTTAAAACCCTTTACATGCCCTTTCAAGCGCCTTCAAGTGGGCACCTCAGAAATCCAACATGTCCACAACATCCTTCATGCACTGTAAAAAAAATCTGTTTAATTTACGGTAAAATACCGGCAGCTGTGGTTGCCAGAACTTCACCATAAAAATTACAGTGAGTGGATTTTCTATTCTAAATTTAAATGTAAATATATAGCAAAAACAGTAATTTAGACTGAGTATTCCTGTTATTTTTAGGGTAATTGTGTCATTCATTCACACATCATGGTATTTCTCCATAAATTTTGCATGAAAATGTTATATTTTTACAGCAAAACTGTGTGTTTCTTCCACTTTATGGCAGAAAAAAGTAAAAGTTTTGTGCTATTCTTTGATTTGATTTTGATTAATGAAAAGTGTCTAATATGGTGATATACAATTTTTTATTTTACGCCCTATTTCTGATGTATTTTTCAGTGTTTTACTGTTATTTCTACAAAGATTTTTAACAGTGTGTGTGAAGAAGAGTTTTAACATTCCGGTCTCAATGGAGAATCATTACGTTACAACTTCACACGAGAGAATAAGCTCTTTTCCTTTAAAGCCTGCAAAGGCAAGGACAGAAGTGATTCCCTGTAACCTCTTTATATGCTGCACTGAGCCAGCCGGGTATTCTGAACTGACCTGTTTTTTTTTCTTTTAGAGAAATGAACATCATTTTGTTCAAACTTCATCATCACGCTGAGCGTGGAGTGTGGGCTAAATGAATCTCTCCAGAGACTAATATACAGTAAATCTTTCAGATGGTGTGAACCAAAGTAACCAAAGGGTCAGGTAAAAGACAGCAGGGCTACCTTCACACTGACTTTAAAAAGTGTGTATGCAGAATTTCTGCTGCACTAGTGGAGGATAAGAACATCATTTTTTATTTTCAGGAGGTTTAACCAATCAGAGTGCCTAACTTAACCCTCTTGGTGGTAATGGTGAATTAAATTATAATGCTTTCTGTTAGGTGTTCATAGTGTAATTGTATTAACTAGCCTTATTAAAGGTTCCTGTTGAGATGCTGATGTGATGTTGCAGGCCATGCACTAGGAAAAAAGGAGGGCATTGTAGGTTTACTGCAAACCACAGATACATTGTTATTAAACTTTTTCAGCACACTTGTACACACATGTATAATAATATTCGGTAACACTTTCTATGAAGACTACATCTATAGTGCATTATGAGCGCATTCATAGTGAATTATAATGCTCATTATAATCAATCATAATGCATTATGACTGCATTCATAAACACATATAAAGCTTCATGATGCACTATATCAACAGTTCTAAATATAGCTTATAATGACTTATAAATCCAAGTGTCTTATGAGTGCTCTTGACTGGTTATAAACTACAGGCTGACTGATGAGGCTTATAATACATTACAACTACTCATACCCCTCTATACACACACCTCAACAATCAATTGTTATAAGGACTCATAGGATGCCATAAGTATAAATAAATGATCAATGTATGCTTTAAGTAAAGTGAGGTTCATATAGACGCATCTATAATGCAGTATAGCTAACTTAACGCCAACAATGAAACATCATGACTAGCTTATAAGCCTCATCAGTCAGCCTTATAACCAGTCAAGAGCACTCATAAGACACTTGGATTTATAAGTCATTATAAGCTATATTTATAACTGTTGATATAGTGCATCATGAAGCTTTATGTGTGTTTATGAATGCAGCCATAATGCATTATGATTGATTATAATGAGCATTATAATTCACTATGAATGCGCTCATAATGCACTATAGATGTAGTCTTCATAGAAAGTGTTAGCTAATATTCTACAGTCATTAGAGGGAGGAGTCAGGGGCGGATGAGTCAAACACTGCAGAACAGATCAGTGTCATTTTCCAACGCCAACTTTCCAAACAATAAGAAATAATCCTGTGAGTATATTTGCAGCCCTCCGCCTTCATACACACTCCTTCGCAAATCTTTTTCTGTTATTTGGTCCGTTCACATTAATAAAGTACGAATGCAGACTGAATACAAAATGAACCAAAAGTAACAATTTCACTTTGATTCAGACTTACCAAACTATTTAATGATGCATGTGGAAGACACTGAAATTAAAGAGCAGCATTGACATACTGCAGGTAGTCCTAGTTTGGAGTATTAGAAATAAAAATGTAAGTAAATGTTATTTAACTCTAACCCTGCATGTGAAAAAATACTGTATATGCTATGGGCAATACGCAGTGTTTTGTATACTTACAAGATAAGAGGTTATGAGGACTTAACATCTAACAACACTATCAGAATCTGAGATGCTATTTTTTAGTGCAGCTAACGATTGAACTTGTGATTTCACACATCGCAGAAGCAAATACTGTTAGAATATTTTTAAAAAGACACTAGAAAAAAAGAGCTAGTTCCCTTTAAGACAAAAGGTAAAATTAAGAGGAAAGTAACACAACCTGGCATTTCAGCCACGTAGGTTCGATATGCCTCGCCTCGACCTTCTCTGTTCTATAAAAAAAAAGAAAAAGAAAGAAACTAACTGGGCCACATTAACAGCCTGCAAAAGGCTCTCTCTCTCCTCTCTCTCTCTCCTACCGCCACTATTTCTGTCTCACTTACGCAGAACAGATGACCATAGAAACATTACGGCATGCCCATGTCTCCTGCAGACTATAATTATCGGGAAGAGAGGGATATGAAGCTGACCTATAGCAAGACCTGATTCAAGCCAAAGTATCAGAACACACACGTATGTCACAAGATGTAGAGCTTACACCTTTTCTCCTGGTACATGGTTTTTGCTCATCTGAGGATTTTCCAGTTGGTATTTCTATCAGAGCCAGAAGAACAAGTGGGGGGGAAAAGAGTACAGAGCTACACATTGTCTACCAGTAAAGGTTAAATACAGACTTTCCAAGGAATTGCATTCATTATGGCTACCCGAGTGGCTGTATAGCATGTCAACAGAGAAAGTTTTCATCCCTGCACATATTCACACTTGATTTGAAGTTTGTTTGTTTGGTCTAAAAGGTAATAGGAGGTAATACAGAGAAAATAAGAGGGAAAAAAGCAGTCCTTTACCATTAAACACAGACATAAACCATAAAAGCTGAAATCAAGCCCTTGTTCCTCACCTTGAAAAAATTCACCCAGATTGGAAACCCCTCAAGCCTCGCCTACTTCAAATAAAGTAACACAGCAGAAAGACGGAGATGTGCCTCTCACTGAAACATAAAATAGAGGAAATGGAGAAACTAAAAGCACCTTTAAGAGATTGTTCTTTATTATTAAAATCCCCAGCAGGCAAAAGAGAAAGAGCTGGGAAGTGTCACAAATTCTGATCAGACGTGATCAAAGTGCATTAAACACCACAGCAGCTAAATGCAGTCTCACTGCTTGGCACTTCTGGGTCAGGGTGCATTTCACTGTAGATTTGTGTGTGCAAGAAAGAGAGAGGGTGAGAGGGAAAGCGACAGAGGAAGAACATGAGCTGGCAAGACTTCCGCGAGTCATTAACAAGTGCGCTTGCAGCTTCCTATCTCAGCATTCTTGTTCATTTGTGTATCTCATATTGCCTGAGTGCCAGTTTCTTTTCTTTATTATGAAAGCTTTTCAGACACCTGAGCTTCCGCTGCTTTTCGATTCGGCTTCTTGATTGGCCCCAGATGTCCATATGAAAATGATGTCGAACCATGAGTGCACTCGGAGCCCATTTCTTGCAATTCCTGTGCTCGCTCTAACTCGGCTGCTCACTGCCAAGAAACAGGCACAAGGACTGACTGCAGCAAACAAGCCGGCTGGAGAAAAATAACCAGAGAAAATGAAGGCAGTGACAAAGAAAGCTTAGCTCTGTGAAGGTCTTGCTGTATCATTGAGCCACATTAGAGAACGAACAAGGTGGCGGTATAATAACACGGCGCAGGTTGATATAAATTGAGGTAGAAGTGTTGGGTAAGGACAGAAATCTGTGATACATGCCAAGCTAAACAGTGCAAAAATCAACACTTTTTCAGGCTTCTTTACAGCAAGTGCACTGCCATTGGAGTTGATGTTGCATCTTATATCAGCTACACAGGAAAAATAACAGTAAAGACTTCTTCACTACTGCAGTGGTTAAATGGTTCAAGTATGTATTGCGGTCCTGTGCAGGCAGAATACTGGTATGTAGACTGATGCATGTCATCTGGAACTGGAGTTCACAAGAGACAAAACGGCCAGGACACTTTTAGCTGGACACTGTTTCTGAGATCGCTCTACAGGCTACTTTGGCGTTGGGCGGACACAAATGCAACAGTGGAACGGGTAATAATAAAAATAATTTACCTACACTGGCAGTGCCACTTGGTTTGAAGGTTATCACGTGATTGAAAGGTGACTTCATCAGCCTCATTGCTATGGGCTGAAGCACATACTCCGCCCTCCAAAGGCCGTTGACAGCCGAATAAATCATCTGCTTTATGAATGTTTATTGTTAGGTGCTGGTCGCAGTCATCTTTACAGGAGCAAAGGAGAAAGATTGGTTGATGGCCCCTTTAATAGGGAACTTCTACCCAGACATTAGGGTTCACATCCTGTGTCAAACTTAAACCATCAGTAAGTGTTTCATTGTGTGTACGTTAAGGTATTTAATCTTACTCATGATCTTTTTTGCCTTAACCTAATCATGTAGTTTATTTTTCTTCAACATCAACACATAGTTTTGGCACCTAAACCTATCAAAACTGTGACTGCCCATTTATTGTGTCACTTTATGCACATATACACTGTTGCACTTTGAATGTCCCTGTGTCCGAATTGTGCTATATAAATAAACTTGCCTTGCCTTGCCTTGCTCATAACGTTGGAATGAATTTTTTTTACCTCTTTCCATGAAATGATTGTGATAATGTGTTTTATTAGGCGCGTGTCTATGAGGGTAAAAAGTGGCTGCTGGAAAAGTTTCAGGCCACAACCTCTCAATTGGCTGCTCACTTGGCGTGTCTCCATTACAAAAAAAGGCCCCAGAGGGATTTACGAGACTCCGGAGGTGACGAAGGGTTTTTGATCATCGCATAATCGCTTGATCAAACAACATAAACATAAACAATAAGGAAGGAGACGCAGAGATGGAAGGAGCAGACTTGCTGTGTTTCTTGTCACTGTGTTCATGCACATGGAAATTGCATTTTAAAAATGGCGTGTATCGTGTGGCGTTTAGTACGACGTCACATCCTGCTCAACGTTCTATCCAATCAGCAACCAGGCTTTTTTTTCAGGGGAGAAAAACAGCCGATCAAATGGCTGGGCAGCTCATATTCAATTTACCCCTGGATTCCACTGGATGCGTAACGGCTGCAGATCCGTCGTCGGAGCCGTTACGCATCCATTATAATCAATGTGTGAGATTCCACCGACTGCAGATCCGCTGCGTAATGAGTCCGACGACGCAGGGCCATCTGACAGCCCTCCAACCATTTATATACAGTCTAGCCCTCCAACACTGGAGCAGAGCTTCTGTTTCTGTCGGACAATGGAGCACGGCGCATAAATTCAGCACAGAACAGATCGTTCCGGACAGGAAGTCGTGCACAGACACTAAATAAAACACCGATATATTTTCAAAATAAAATACCTCGGGTTCACGGCGGATCGTATTTCATAACTTGAAGACCTGAAATCAACAGGTTAGAGGTTTTCACTCGTCTTTTCACCCACTGACACCGCTCACTCCGGTGCTTGTTGTAAACAAACAGATCACTAAGGCTTGTTAACAAGAGGCTCTCGTTAACAAGAGGCTCTCGTTAACAAGCCGGCCGACCTCGTTAGTGCTCGTTAAGACGGAGTCGCTGGATTTGTCTCCAGTCATTAACGAGGAGATGTTGATTATCTTCCAGTTATATCAATTGATTAGGCGTGAATTCGCGAGATCTCGTGCGTCCTCGGGACTCTGCTGTCCAACAGCTCCGACACAGACGGATCCGGTGGCTGTTGACGGAGTGCAGAGATACGCAGCCGTTGCAGACGGACCCCTGTCAGAGTCGTTACCATCCAGTGGAATCCAGGCGTTAGGGGCGTTTCGGCGAGGAAGACCAGCCTCATTCCGGGTACTCGACTATAGTGGAAACACACCTATGACAGATAAAGTGCATATATTATATAGGATTGTGTCTGAAAACAAAATGATTCCAACTTTATGTGCAACCATGTCGTACAATGTAGATGGAGCAGGCACCTTCTCCATAAGTACCAGAATGAAAATGGCTGATAAGAAGCCTTTTAAGGGGACAGACACCACTGTCTGTTAAAAATAAATGTAAAGAAACAACCACCACCACCTCCTCCCCCGCTGATCTGAACTTACACTGAACCGTGACACCAAACCGTAGTATTGACCTGACAATTGTGCCCTGTTCCACCACTATTCCTGAGTAACACTGTAAATGTGCTGTATATGGATCACTAAGAATTTACAAATGTGTTTCATATGCAAAAACAAAAAGTAACATCACCAACTGAAGACAGAGCTGCTATGATTTCCAATGTGGACTCTGAGAAAAAAGAAAAGGAAGCTTGTGTAAATGATGTAGTAAAGCACAACGTGATGGCCAAAGATTGATTACAGCTGACACAGTGAGGATTTAGGTTGATTCATGCAGCGTTTGTGACTGATAGGTTAATAACAGGACAAATACCGTTGGCTCATTATGGACGGATAATAACAGACAGATATTGACCCCACAAATCACAGAGAAATCTCCCATCAGTCACTTGCGGTATACAATAGACAACGCAGACACCCCAAAGCACATAGATACACACTATCAGTCACACAACTCAATTTACACAACCATTTTATTCAGCAGTATAATACTGATGTGCCATTTGCTTTCCCCTCCTCACAAATGTATCATACAGCATCTTTTCTGAAGACGTGATCTTTGGACCTACTGGAGGAATTGCTGCTCCAACAATGCTACATGCTATATGTATGAAACATATTTAAAACTCACACTTGTGATGCTAAATGACCTATTTTTCTGAATATTGGAAGATCAGGAACTTTTCTATATGATTAAATATTACCAGCAATTATTTCCAGTGTATTAACTCTCTAACACCTTTTTAACCAATGGGAACCTGTTTGCTTTTCTTCAGGCTTGAAAGTCACGTCATTACATCACTGTACACACTGTATATGCCTCCGTTTTCCGCAAGCAAAATAACAACAATAACGGACTACATTGTCTCCTTACGACACATTCGTGCTGCTTGTCTTGTTTGATATGGAAGGTGATTACACACTGAAGGTAAGATGTTAATGTTAGCCTTTAATGTTAGCCCGCTAATACTAGCCTGTATCAATCACATTGCAGTTAAACAAATAAAATAAAATTAATGATACACATTTTGGTTGGTCTTGTTCGTCACGATAATTCTGCCCCCAGCAACTCATATTCAGCCCGCAGCAGGGTCTGATTCTGATCCATACTGGGTCTCCTAGCTCCCAGTGACCCCCAGTATATGGGTCACAAACAATCAGAAACAATTTGATTTTAACACCGGACCAGTATACCAAATTTTACTACTAGGCATCACACTTGGCTCATCAGTCACTCCTGAGTGGAACATAATCAGACTGAGAAGCCCATGAATTAAACTCTAGCCTCTGCCTCAGTTCTGCAGTAAACTGTGCACGTCCTGTTAAACACTAGTGGTTCTATTAGCCAATTTATAAACAGACATTGTATTATGTTAGTCACATTGTCATAGTGCTCATTACCAATGCAATACAAGGAGTTAGCACCATCACGTTGCGGGCAGAGGTCACTTCTATTCTGTGAGAATGTGTCTTAATGACAAATTGTGGATCAGCTGGTTTTCATAAAATCAAACCAGTTTAAGCTCATATAACAGACAAAAGTGGAAGTCTACCCAACTCTAGTTAAAAAACTACATTACTTCTGCTGATAATAAAGTACATTACTTCACCTCAATGAGCTTGAAGTAGGGGCATATATATATATATATATATATATATATATATACAGTGGCTTGCAAAAGTATATGGTCATACCATAATTAATGATAGTGTATTAATGATACTATTTTGTAAAAATCTTGGAAATCTAGTTTTTTTTTTTTGTAAATTCTTTTTAAGAAAAGGCCAAATTATATCGACCATGATTTCATGTGTAAAAGCAACAAAAGGGTGAAACATCCAAGGGGGGTGAATACTTTTGCAAGCCACTATGTATATATATATATATATATATATATATACACACACACACACACACACACACACACATACTAAAATTATTAGACCACCCATTGTTTTCTCCAATTTCTTTTTCATTTCAATGCCTGGTACAACTAAAGGTACATTTGTTCAGACAAATATAATAACAACAAAAATAGCTGATAAGAGTTTAATTTAAGAGCTGATATCTAGCCATGAAGAAAACAATGGTCTAATAATTTTTTTCATGACAGTATATATCTCCGTCATGTAATAAGTGTACATACAGTTTTATAATCTCATTCAGGCTATGTCATATTTTTGTGTGAACACCACTTTGAAAAATGTGTGCCACAATGTTTTAACTGTAATATATGTCAAGCATCATATCCCTAAAGCCGACATGGTCAATTCCCCTGTTGCCCAAAAAAGTGTGTCTAAAATTGTCACAAAACATGTCAACCAGTAGTGTAACTTGTGTCTGCTCACAGTTCATCCTGTCTGCCTCGTGGTGCAGACTGACGTATGGACGGTATAAGTTTGTGATGGCTCGATCAAACTTTTGTTGTTTTTTCCTTTTCCATCAGACAGCAGTTCACCAGTCAATCTATCAAGTGTCACTAACTGAGCAAAAAAACTCCGCCTTTTTGTCGACAGACCTGACACCAGCCTGCTCTCTTCCTATGAATGTGCATATGTGTGTGCATCTGTGCAAAAGCATGGGCTTTCTTCTCCTACTGCATCAAAAACCCCAGACATGTCTCTTGGTGTGAATCATTTTTCTCTGGTATTTCTGTGTGATCTCATTAGACCAGAACAACAAAGTGCAGCAGAGGTGAACAACAACAACAACAACACCAGTTCCCAGCAACAGCGCTGTCACCTCCTATGGGCACGTTCTAAAGGTTGAGAATGATGAAAAGCAAAGTAACACCCCCGGGCCAGCCTGTGAACACTGCCTAGAGGCTCCACAGTACTGCACTCTCAGCAAGTCAACCAGAGTACACAACACTGCGGCCTCCTGCTCCAAATAAAAGAGAGGGATTTGAAGAGTTTTACTGCAAAGTGAGATACGCAGCAGTGAAAGATAGTGACATTGATTTCTATTAGAGAACCGTTTCAAACAGACTTTAGTCCCGTTTGTGGATAACAATGTTTAAGGTTTGTTTGCAAGCTTGACACAGGAGTGCATCTGTGCAGCTTTGAGTGAAAAGATGTAGCTAATTAAAAATAATTAGCTGTGATGGTCTATAAATGTATGGTGCTGTGGAACTTTTGCAGGGATAAACACAAGGCTTTTTAAGTTCCAGTTTTGATTAGATTGGGCAGATGTTAGAAAAATTGCATGAGGAAACCTTGAAAATTGATAATCTGTCACCACCAGGAAAAACCTCACCATTTTTCTGCGCAGATCGTTGATGGGAAATGAAGAGCTGGAGACGTCCAAGTTCTCAGTTTAACATAGTTTTATTACAATACGTCAAAAAATGTGCACTTTACAGAGATTCTCCGGGTTCAAAAACTCATGTCCCTGATACAAACAGACGTGTTTCAGTTGGTGAAGTCTGAACCACGACTCTCTCCCTGAACACATTAAAATACTAACATTTGTTTACAAAACATGCTGGTCGATTTCCTCCAGGAAGTCCCGCCTTCTTGATCCGCTGATTCGCCAGTTTTAATCAATACAAAGCGGCACGTCATGCCAGCTGGTTGCTTGCTGCCCCGGACAAGGCCATCCTGACCTGGCTTCTTCTCCAGAACATTCAACAAAAACCTCCTGCCTTGTTATGTCTCACAGAGATATCATGTCTTACAGAGCCAAAGGATTTTCACTGTCTCACATAGATTCTAAAAGTCTAAAAAATATGAACCGGACAATGAAATATATGTAGTCAAAGTTTCTAAACCAAAATTAACACACAAACATAATCATTGTATCAAATCATATTGTCTGACTTAATATAAATGCATAGAGAGAGATATTACACTCAAGGTTTGACCTTTGATAGTGACCTGCGTCACTCACAGAGACAGAGAACAGAGAAGCAGAAATAAAGCTTAAAATCATTTACCAATATAGAAAATAATCAATTATTTTAACACAGACTACAGTCAAAAAGCTTGATTTATATACTCGTGCATTCTTTTGTTGTTTATTGAATATGATTTTGAAATTCAGTCTGTTTTTTCAATCTAGATAGTCCAGATAAAGAGAGATATCTGTTTGATTAGATGTGTTTGAGGCGGTCTGGCTGCAAGGATCACAATGATTCTGCTGAGTTTGTGTGCATGGACAACATTTGCACAGATGTCCTGAAAACATACTTTTGTTGGAGAGCCTTTCCTGATTTTATCTGAATTTGAACTTCCCTTGAACTGTCAAGTCCTGTATAAATAAAGATTATTATTCATATATTATTAGTATTATTATTATTAATAATAATAATAAAAATTCATAGGAAGTTAAGTTCAGGTCTTTTAGGAACTTTGGAAATTTTGCACCATTTGATTATAAAAAAGCATAATTTGGAATAATCAACTTATTTTAAACATCAGAAAGGAATACTAGGTATTGTGTTATGCATTTGGAAGTAAATAAATAACTAATTTATTTTATAATAATCTAAAAACAAATTCAATTGGCATATTAATGGATGATGTCTGCTTAAGATATAGTAAACAGTTTTGTGTTAGTGTCTGCATATGACACAGCCTGAGCAGATAACCCCCATATTTTCATTTTATTTCCCGTTAATTCACCTAAATTTATGGTAATTTCGTTGAAAATGTTTCTATCCTAAATATAAATAGAATTTTGCAACCCTAGTGAGGGCCTGGGCCTCACAGCAAGAGGATGCCGGTTCAACTCCCGCCTGTGGCTCTTCTAAGTGGAGTTTGCATGTTGTGTCAGCGTGGGTTCTCTGCGGGTTCTCCGGCTTCCTCCCACAGTCCAAAACATGCAGCTTAGGTTTAATTGGTGACTCTTAATTTTCCGTAGGTGTGAATGAGAGCGTGAATGGTTGTTTGTCTCTATGTGTGTGCCCTGTGGTAGTCTGTCCAGGGTGGACCCCGCCTCCAGCCGGATCGGCTCCAGCCCCCCGTCAGAATCAGGACCTCCACCAGGAGTCCCAGCATGAACCTAAAAGGCTGTGGGACGATCACAAAGGTCCAAAACAATATTCCACACAAAATGCTTGTGTTACTTTTAGGCTTTTCTTCTGTTTTGTTTAAAATTCTGCATAATTTAGGGCTTATATCTTGAAAAGATTTGTGAGCCTGGAATTATGTCCAGGATGAAATGCATACAATGTATTAAATTGAGTATTACATAAATCTAAAATTGATCTATGCCTGAAATTAGGCATGGTGCCTGAGAACTTTAAGCCATTTGAGTTTCACCTCAATTATTTAAATGAAACACTCTGTAAAGACAACATAACCTTCTTGTGTAACTTGACAAGGGGTCATAAGGAGATATTGCTTCATATGGATATAAAGGGGTGATAAGTACTGTTGGTGGAGTGCACTACTCTAAACTGCGGTACTGAAAGAACCACTCGTATGTAATGGTGTATCATGGGAAAGTTTGGAGCCAACTGGAATTTTGCTTGAGTGAAAATCAGGGAGATTATGTGCAGCTTTTCTCAAACTTGAGGCATGTATTTTTTATCATTTGGAAGTAGAAATAACTCTCTCCTCTCACCTCTTTAATATCAATGCAAACCAATTTGGAAACGATGTTTGATTATTAATAGCTAATGCATGCTAATACATTCAGCTGATTTAGATTAATAGATGTGCATATATTCAAAATGCAAACATACAAATTATATCAAAGCTGTCCCGCCTGCACATTCAGTGAAATATTGAAGATTTCCAACACTTCACAGTGTCAGGGAGGGAAATGAGAGTTACCAATGGTGACAGGTGAGATATACCTGGAGCATATATAACAGCAGCTTTAACTCTTTCTCCCCTCTACTCCTTTAACGTTCCCTCTCTTTGTCTTCTCTGCCAGGATTGCCATGTTTTGGGCTGTGATGAAGGCTGTGGTTGCTGCGACGACAGAGTAATTAAAGGGATTGATTGCAGCATGGGGAGAAGCAGTGCGAAGTGTGTACAATACACACTCACTGACTCACGCACACACAGTTTTTCAGGAGATACATCACTTCCACTCTATTTCGCAGACATTTGAAATCACAGTGTGCTAAATGTAGCAAGTCGACCCAACATAAATCCTGTATGCGGTGGAAAGCATGAATTAGCACCATGTAACAGAATAACACAGTGTCAGGGTGGCAACTTTATATGACTTATTGTTTTACTGCATTATATTGTGAAACAATCACACTTGTATGTTATAGTAATATCACTATAAAACAGGCGAAAAATTGACTAGTCATTGTTGGTTTTGTTGTGGAATTATGGAAAATTTGAATGATCTAGTGTTTTGTGGGTTGATGATATTATTGATGTGAGTTTGGTGCTGTTAATGCTTAAAGGAGGTACTTTTCACTGCTTCACGAGCATTTTGACAAAATGAAATTGCACCACTCAAACAAGCCCCTCAAAATGCCTCTTGGTGTGATGTCATATGTGCGAAAAATAATGATTTTCAGTTTGAGAAGTGAAAATATGTAACTTTCGAAAGAAGGAACACCATGTTCTTCCTCTAAGATATGAAATGTTTCCAAGAAGAATAATTAATCAGCAATAAAACACATCCACACTCAGCAGTCATTTAGATGAGTCACTTAGCTTACTTTGTTATTTTACACACAGGAATATAATAAATTGACCCAGACAGGGACAACATCTTCAAGATTAGGCCCCTCATCCCCACCCGGCCCAGCACCACCACAACCGATCTCAGGACCTAAAGTCTGTCAGGCTGTTGATGATTCAGCCTCTGGGGACCACGGCCAATATTTTCATTGTTCCAGTGTAGCCACAAATATCTGAGCCGGGGTTTCTCTTCCGTTCACCAGTCAGTGCTTACCGTCTGATTAACAACTTCATCAGACACTTTTGTTGGTGTTCTACGTCCAGACAACATTTATGACAACCTCTATAGACAGATATCTGCAAATGAATGCAGGTACATTTAAAAAAAGTAACTAAGTAGCTAGCTAAGTAGTCAGGTGACAGAGTAATGGATAATGGCCACGTTTGTTGTTACATAATTGTAAAAAGGAACTTCTTGGTTAGGTTTGGGCATCAGAACTACTTGGTAAAGTTTTGAAGAAAGACCATGGTTTGGGTTAAAATAACTTCTTCCCTATGTAACTACATGTAGGTGACATAGAACATGACTTAGTTACATGTGGAACTAACAAGTTAACCTATACACATCCCCTAAAATAAAAACACTGACTTTTGGTTTCCCAGTGGACATGAACAGATGGATCAGAGTGTTTTCTGACCCACACTCCTCCATTAATAGACTTTGTTGCTCCTTATACAATGTCACTTGACTTCCTTCTTTGCTCCTGTCATAATAACTACAACCACTAGAGGCCAGGACTCTTTTGTAAAAGAGATTTTTAATCTCAATAAGACTTTCCTGGTTAAATTAAGGTTAAATAAATAAAATAGAGGTTACCAACTTAGAAAAACATCAATATGAGTTTTATTAAATTGTCTTACAATTATCTGGATTATGATCAAATTACCGTGCATGTTTTGTGCATTATGTTTTGTGAATTGTACATATGAACAGTGAATGAGAATAGCCTGGAAAGTTTATTGGTGCAACAGTATGTTTCCTTGCTACTAGATGGGGACCATAGAGCAGGACCAGGAAATGTCCTTTCAGAACTCAATGGTTTACAGAAAGAAAGGAAGAAAATGCACTTCCTTGTAAATGACAGAGAAGTGGCTGCATGATAAATAGGATATGATCCAGTCTAAGGTGTTAGCTGTTTTTCCAGCTCTGGTTATAAAGCAATCAGAGAGAATGTCGCGACCAATAGTTTTGAAAGGTTGCAGAGAGGTGAAGTAGAACCAGATGATGCGCAGGCCATTTTCCACAGCAATGAGAAGATTATTTGTGGCCGTGATTGGAGCTTTCTGTACAGTGCGACCTGAGCAGGACTGGCCATTATTGCTGAGGCTGGAATGGATCTATTGTATAATAAACAACTGTCTTGTAACATGTGAGTTGGTGAAGGTGATTTGAAATACAGCTGTAATTGCAGTGCACAGAGGGATCGGTTCTTCTTGAATAGTAAAAAATGGACTAAACTTTCTGGCTCATTGTCTAAAGAATGATTAGTAAAAAGAAAATGAGAGACAAATTAACTGCACAGGAGGGTAAAGAGCAGTGTATTCATTTTTCAAAAAGTCATTTTTAAAACATCTTTAATCATTAGTGTAAACTCAACTTTCAAATTCCACATCATTGTTCACTGTACCATTGATAGGTTTTAAAAACTGACAAAAGAAGGGTCTGGGGGATCACCTACTCAAATCATCATGCTCCTTGTAAATAAGTTGAATAGTCACTTTGAAAACATCTCTGGAATGGAAGTGGTGGTTTGGGACTCATTTTATTTTGGCTCCCATTTCCCATCATATCCACTCCATGAACTGCCATGACTCACATCAGTATCCTCAAATGGATAAGTGGAAATATTAGGAAGTACCAGAAAGTAAAATATCAAGTCTGGTGATGTTTCTGGGTTGTTATCAAAAGTTATTAAGAGTTGAGTTTTCAATAAAACACTAAAACTGACTGATCTGTCACTTTTTTTTCATACCAAAATCAGGAACTCTGTAATTTCATTGCTGTCATGTTCTTAAACTATTCATCTCATGAATATTGGGGCTCCACTAAGCAAAGCTTTCACCACATGAACCTCATAGCTCCAGTGTGATTTGACAGTCGAAATGATTAGAGAAAAAAAATTAAACCATCAAAGAGGTGTCACTGTCCAAATAGCATTACAGATGAGTGAACACTGCACCACTGTCGATAAAAGACTTGCAAAAAGGCAGAAAGTGGCGTGACAACAAACATGCAGCATTAACCATTGAGCACGCCAGTAAATACCAAGAGGAATATTATCAAAGACATTAAGCGTCATTTATAAATCAAACCTCAGTCAGGAGAGAGTTGTCCATCTTCTGAACACTGAATGTTAAGAACTATGTAGCCACGTCTCATTTCTATGTAAAAGGCTGCTGTAGCACATGCTTCAACACTGATAATTCTTCTACCTCTATATCAGGATGGAAGAAAGACACAGTTCCCTCTTCCCTATGCCATTAACTTTATCAGTAACTCCTCAAGACACTGAAATGTCAGAAGCAATAGAATTCCAAGGAACACAGGTTTGTCTTTTCTTCGTATTTCTCATAAACTGCTGTTCTCTCATGTTAAACAAGGTATGAACTATGAACATTTCATTCAGGTGCCCTTTGATCCCACTCTAATGAGATCCTCCTTATAAATCACTTTTCTCCTCTGTACCTGCCATCCTTTCCAGGAATGTCTCTTCTTTCATGACATCGCTCTGTATTTTAGCTGCATTCAGTGAGCACAGTCAAAATGAATTCACAGCGGCAAGCTTTGATTATACTTGAGGATAATGTATTACCAAATTATGTCAGAAAAAAGTCACTTAAATATGATTTGCAAGAAATGGCAAATGCTTTGCTGCTGGTAAAAATAGCTCAGGTCATGCTATTAGTGTCTTCTTTTCTTACAGTGAATCCTTGAGAAAAATGACAGCATCGGATTTTTCAATTTAAAAAAATTATGTTTATCTTCTTATTAAACAAAGACATTTGGCTCTATGAACTGCAATCAGAAGAATATCAAATAACAATATGGCTGTATTTAAATGAAACTGTGCTACTTCAGAATTAGGAATGATGTATTTCACTAATCACAGGGCCAGAGGAAAATGTTGTAATGTGCTATAATAATCAGTTGGTCCCTAGCAACAAATGGATTGCTCATTCATTAGTTTATTTTGTTTCCTCTGTTGAGCAGATTTCCATGGAGGAAGTATACCTGCCCCCCCCCCCCCCCCCCCAAAATAATGTGAACCTATTTGTATATGACAACAAACAATCCAGACAGAAGTCTTTGCAGTAATAGATAAACTTGCCAAACATCATTTAAAAGATTGTTTTGGACACTGCCAAAATAAAACAATGTATTTCAATGTATGCAGATGATAGAGTCAAATATGTATCTGGCAGAACTATTATGTCAGTTTCCACGAAGCTGTTGTGACATCATATCTCAGTTTCAAACACGTTTAACAACGGAGTCAGTTTTCTTGATTTCATGGGCTCTCTCCTAAATTAAAGTTAATATGTAAATCTAAAGATTGATGGTAAACATATTTAATGGGTCTTGAGGGTAAAATATCTCAGCCTTACAATAGATTCCCCTTAAAATTTGAAAAGCACATCAAAATTGTTAAGAGATTGCTAGATAAGGGTTTGATTGGCTGGTGTTAGTCAAAAAGTCGGGATTAACAACCTCGTTTGGGCCATTTGGACGCAATCATATAGTCTATTAAATACAGGATGTAGCAGACTGGGAGTATTGTTAAGTAGTGGTCAGTTTGACTTTTTAAGATTAAGATGTTCCCTTTTAGTGCCACAACAGGGAAATTCAACCTCTGCGTTTATCCCATCTCTTTACACTCCATGCTAGGAGCAGTGGGCAGCACATTCCTGCACAGGGAGCAGTGGTGCCTTGTTCAAGGGCAGCCTAGCCCTTGACCTGCCAGTCCTGGTTTTTGAACTGGTGACCCTCCGGTTACAAGCCCGATTCTCTAACTCCAAATAAAGTAATTGGTTCCACTGGGGCTCAAACCTAGGACCTTCTGCATGTAAAGCAGACGTAATAACTGCATGCTACTGCTGTTTTCATTCTAAATTTTTCATCCATTTCTGAAAACTGATTTAGTCGTTTGTTAGTCATGCTTGGACCATGAACTGCTCTCTGTCTGAGGAAATATAAATATAATACAAGTCATAGGTCATAGATAGCTTGCTGCCAAAAACACAGAAGCTTTGCTCTGGACTGCTGGGAAAAGAAAGCCCGGGGCAGGGAACCATCCCTGAACCAGAGCCAGGCAAGCCAACAATTCAACAGCCTCTTTTGAAATCATAGCAGAGGCACAGAGATTGAAGAGAAGCTGACAAAGAAGCTAAGAAGAGGAAGGAGACAATGACTGAGCAAGAGGCTAGTTGTTGGAGACCAGTAAGTAATATTAGCATCTGTGAACAACATTAGCAAGTGCACACTGGTCTCCCCTTAAAAACGTCAATATAAGCCGCACATGCAGCAAAATGTTTTAGGCTGTCCTACGCCGCCGTCTTGCTGACGTCGTAGTAATTATTGACGGCGATGCAGAGTTCAAATGACAGATATGACACTTGGGGAGATGGATGGGTTGAACAAATGGCACACTTTCACCTCGGAGAACAGGGTTTGTATCCCGTGTGAAAACAACAGCACAACTTTTTACTCACTCATGTCACCCTCGTAACTACTTCACTTCTGGCATTTACGTACATTTATTTACTGTTTAAACTGTCTTTGGTAATGCCTTCCCAGGACGTTTTTTGCCCTGAACCTAGGTCAGTGATTTTGTAGCCTTAAATTCACCGAAACTGCAGCCTTTTTTACACCCGCAAACTGTATGTGTAATTATGGGTGGAATTGACTATTCTGTGATTTAGGTTGGAGATCTTGCTGCAGTTGCTGACTCGATAAATTGCTCAATGGAGCTTCTTTCCTGCTTTAGATTTACTCATAGGTTTCTCCAATGCACAGTTGTGCTGTATCTTTATAAACATTCACTTTTCAAACATCACTCATCACATACTGTAGAACAAATTTGGCAGTGTTCCTAATTTGAACAGTATACTGCTCAAACAGTAAACAGTTTTATGCCCTCAGTGTACATATTCAATCCGTTGTGCGTTTACTTGCTGCCAGTTATCTCAGTTATTGACTGAAAAGAAAAAGGAAGCTGTTTTCATGCTGAATTAAAATGTTGATAAACTGCCAACGGTGGATATTTGATGGTGTTTCCAACTTGACGTGACCCGATGAGTAGTGGCCGGCAAAGCACCTTTGAAAAGCAATGTGCAAAACGCTGGTATTTCAGGGGATATGTAAATGTGTGGAAAATGGCAAGAAAATCACTGTTAAGTATTCTATCACAAGGTGGCAATATTTACAAGTCTTGTCAACACACATACAGTGATGTGTGAAATACAGAGTGCAGCCCCACCAACAGATAGAGACAAACAGAACAAAACCTTTGACATTTCACAGCAAATCATCCCCAAAACATTTGTCATAGTGCTCCCTATGCAGAAACACAGAGATCCTGACAGCTAAACTAGCATGAAGCCACTGGAGACTCACAGGCACAGTTGGTGTAACAATGACAACTTTGTCTAGCTTGCATGAACTTAGTGCCCCTGGAACATAATTTAGATTCCCCCGGGATGGGGCTGCTAGCGGCTGAGATGCGACCAGGCTTACTTTGTGTCTGCGGGTGGCTGTGGAATTTGATTTTGTCTTTACTGCTCCGTGCTGTCCACGGCGTTGATTATTATTCTGAGAGAAAACCATATCTCAGGCTGATACATATTTCATGCTGCTTGTGGAGTTCTCATCTGTGAATGCATGAGCCCATTCAATAATGTGCTTCATTTTTTGAGGGTAATATATTTTATTTCTAATCCCAAACAGTTAAAGTGGCTCTCTTTCCGCTCACTCACCCGCCCACCTCAATGTCCTCTGCACTGTTATTCTGCCTGTGTTTACTCTGACTCTCTGCTTTTCCTGCCTTATGCACGGATAAAAGTGTATTTGGTTTTGAAAGAAGAAAGGTTAATGCAGGTCTGAATGCCCGGGGCCTGACTTCCTGGCAAGAAAAGGATACTGAGAGGAATTAAAGTCAAGATGTCCAAATCAAGATCACTATTTTTACTCATATGATTCAGTCTTTAAAGATAGCTTGGGGCCGTTATGATCATAAAGCTGAGTTAGTGTTTTGGACTTCTGGCAGTTAAAGAAAAATCACTAATGTGTGCTCTATCTGGCTGTAGAGATGGCTAATGCTAGGGTAGCACTCATACCTGTACTGATACTGTGTAATTAAAAAAAAAAGGTACAAAGATATACATTAAATAAACAGCATTGTTTTACATCTGGCAGAACGAAGAAAAATAGCATAAGTAAATAAACAAATAAAAATCAATATTATGTGTTCACAATATATTTATATTTCACCACTTTACCATGATGATGTGACTTTGGTGTTTTAAAGGTTTAGTTCAGATTCACCAAAACCACAAGAATAAGAGTAGAATGGACAATTCAATACGTTTGCCATGGTCATTAGGCTGGTAAAAAAGAAAAGGGCGATACATCATACAAATCAGTTTAATCCTCCAGATTAAATAGTTTTCTGGTGGCTTGCAGTGAGGGGGAGGAACCATTACACCAAGCGCTGCCCCATTATCTCATTTTCTGTATTTAAGTATGGTTGAATTAGCTAACTTGCTAGTGCTACAGCAAATTTGCCAGGTAAAATCGTCATGCATCTCACAATAGCAGTGTACTTTCCTACACTGTGATAGAGTGGGCAGATAAAGCAAATAGTTTTTTTAATTTACCATTTAGCGGCAGGTGTTTGGTTATGAAAGCAAAACATCACCACAACTGCCGCAAGTCGGTTTATTATCCAGAAGATCAAAAATAAATATGCTCTAGCCCTTTACAACAGATTGTACATTACAAGGTAGTGTCAATGTTAAGCTAAGCTAATTGTTTCTCTATATTCCCGCTAACTAAGCAACACATTTTTAGAAAAAGACATACTAAACCATAATTTTTTCGGAGTTTACAACAAGACTAATGTTGTGCTCCAATCCCCATACTTCCCGTACTCACTATACTTAGTTTGAGTACGCAGGGTGTTCCGATTCTGATCGCGGCGAAAAGAAGTGAACCTGAAGGACCCGGATGTTGCCCTCATAACGGTCACAGAGTGTGGAACGATGTACACTATACGCACTCAACGGCCGCCATCTTGTCTACGTAGCGGAAGGCGGAGCCAGGCAGAGCCGCTCAGCTCGGAAAAAATGTTTGTAATGGCGGCCGAAACAACAGCGGAGCGGTAGGTAACGTTGCTGACGACTCCGGCGCATTCTCCACATTTGCTGCGTTAATGGAGCCAAATTGCCGGATTGTAGAAGTAAAGATTAAACAACACAAAGGGTCATTTTTCGCCGTTCAAAGCGGGAAGTGTTTTGCGGGTGACGAGCCGTGGCGGCTGTCGCGAGCGTCATTTCCAGTAAGTTCACCACGGAGTATTAGATCTGGAACAACACTCACCTGCTGAAATCTGCGTACTTAGTAAGTGCGGATAGTGTGCTGCGTTTAAGTACTCATGGAAGTATGGGGATTGGAACACAGCATAAGAGTCTCTGCTAGCCATGCTTACCTGTACGGCACAGTTGTGCTTTGAGCTAAATGCTAACATGCTCATAATAATAATGATATGCTGATCTTAAACAAGTATAATATTTCCCATGTTCATTATTGTAGTTTAGTGTGTTAGCATGCTAACAATGGCTAACTAACACTAACTGCCTGGGAGCTTTTCACCAATGTGACAATCAGAGGCCAGTATCAATGTTCAGCCAGTTCTCAGTGCCGGTCTCTTCAAAACTTTAAATCTTCCACATCAGACTTTGGCATTTGCAAAGTTTGATTCAGTCAGTGGGTGCTTGACATCATTAGCCCATTATTAATGATCATCAATAACTATGCCAGACTGAATATAATTAAATTGACCCAATGATCCATTCTCCTATATTCAGGTTTATTGAACTAAAAGCTAAACTTTCATTTAGCTCAAGTCTGTGAACTCATTGTCTGGCTGCATTATAATTTCAAAGTAATTGAACAAGGGAAGCGCTAGCATTGATCCCATTGTAGTCCACATGGTATCACACAGCAAGTGATATTGAGTAAGACATTATTTTACAAGATGCAGTTATTTTTCTCTCGCAGGTTTACTTTTTTACTGAGAGAACTGGGGTTATTCTTAATTCCCTAATGTGTGAAAATACTACAGATGAAGCAGATTTTCGTTTAATCAGGGTGTATTTTTGCAGTTTATCACCTCTCACAAAAACATTTTCAACACAATTTCATTAACATTTAACACCTCTTCCTTTTCTCTCTTTTCTTTATACTCTCTTCTCCAAATTCCCAAAGCCTCTCTTGTATTTTATCTTGCTTGCTGGAGAGTGTTTCTTGAGGTAAACAACCGCTTTGTACCACCACCCACAGGTAGCCATCCTTATCAGTGGTCAGCAGGGCACTCCTCCCGCTCCACCCCCTCCCCCGCTGCCGTCTCCTCAACCCTCTGACCTCCCCCACTCCTACTTCTTAACATCCTTCCTACCACTGATTTCATCTGGCCCCATAGCTGCAACAGCTCACAGCTGTTCTTCTATCTCTCTATCGCTGCATCTCTCCTTTAACCCATCCATCCCAGCCCATCCATAGCCCACTGGTCATAAATGCCCTCCAAAGACATTTTCCAACCTAAAGTGGGACATAGTTTGTTGAGAGACTCAAGGTTAAGCCTTCTCGTCTGAGCTTTAGTGCTACTTTTTTTCTCCTTTATATGCAGTATACTTTTTATATTCTCCTACATTGCCAGTGAAAACTTTAGCATTAGAATAGGCAATTTTGTCATTATAAGCTGCCTAAAAGTTTAAATAAAGGCAAGGGAAAGATAGGAGTGAATTGAAAAATATTTGAGCACATAGAATAAAAATAAGGTGCATAGTTTTAAAGAGGTTCACAGCCATTTTCTTTTAATGTTATTTAAAAGGATTGTCAGAAGCTAAGGTAGAGATACTGTGAATGGGAGTAACACTAGAATTAAAAATAGAATCATTAATACTGTTGTTTTTTTTAATAAAATGGATCAAAGACATTATTCTAGAGCACTTAAGTAAAAGTTTGAGTTTGAGAGGCCTGGTGTTGTTATGGAAAGTCCATTTCTCTTACACTGTGTCAACACAGGAGGCATTAAGTTAAGCAACTGACAGAACAGATATGCCACTTTTTTAATCTATATAGTCAACAACACAAGCTGCACAAAGCTACTAATCAAGTCTATTTTCTTCTGTTTTAAACATGTAACTACAGTGATTGTGTGTTGGGTTAAGCACTCTTTAGTAACCTAAATACGAATCCAGGTAAGTCCCGGAAGTTAACGAGTCACCATTACAGCACTCAACACGTTTCAGCCATTGCTGTCTTTGGGAGCTAGAAGCATAATTTGGGTTGAGTTTAGGATTTCACGAGCCCAGTGAGGCCAGGTACTGGAAATCAAGGCATGAAAAGTGCCCGGAATATGGAAGTGCCATAAACCTGCATTCTTTCTTCTGGCCAACAGGGGGCGGCTCCTGTGGTGGCAAAAAGAGGTCTATAAGGAAATAACCCTACTTCTTGCTTAATTTATAGGTAAAACATTTCCAATGAGTTTATTGTCTGAATCACTAGTTTCAAGTCTTTTTCAAGACAGCATGATGTTCATTTTGTAAATTATGTCCCTTTTGTCTTTTCAGTTCATCATTGTAATCGTTTGGTCACCTAAAAATGTCCATAAAATTGTTCAGCATTTGGTTGTACTTTAAAGACACTATAAGGAGTCAGCTTTTCATTTTTGCAAATTGTTAACAAACCTTACTAACTAGTGATAGCCACTTCTTTTGCACAACCTGTGGTCATGATAAAGTGAGTGTTTGATTATTGCTTTGTCATTTATATTTGATTTGATGGAGAATTACTCCTACTGAAAATTTAAAGATAATTTCTTAGGAGCTTTAAAGTATCTACATTTCCCATTTATGACCTGTAGTAGGATGATGTCGTGTTCACAGTAAGCTTGATAAGAGTTTATCCTCCCAATGGTAAAAATGATCAAAGCAGCTGGAATATTCTGTTTTTCACACTTTCACATGTAAACATGTTAGTATTAGTTCTAAGTCTGCACGCTCACTGTAGTTGTAACTGGCTTACTTTGCGCGCTAAAGCATTGGCAGGAGAAGACACAGCAGGAAGAGATGTTTTCTACTTTTGGGTACATGCATGCAGGGAAATTTTAGGTTGGGTTATCAAAAGTGCATTTAAACATCTAAGCACATGAAAGGCTTCCTAAAAAAGAACCGTTTCCAGGATGTGAAGCAGTATCTAGAATGCGGTGTTCTTGTGGGAAATCATAGGCTTTTTATTTGCCACACAGCGGATAAAGAAACTTCTTCACCGCTGTGTGACTAGCACCTGGTAGGAAGAAAAGTCTATATTCTAAAACACAAGTTTTATCACTTTTTATTCAACACTCTGAATGACCCCCCACACACAGCTGTGTATTATTAACTCAAAAGTTCCAAAGCAATCTTCCCAGCAGCATAAGGCAATCCATGATTCCCTCTTTGGATCCTCTGCGTCGTGATCCTGACCTCACCTTTTCACCTCAGCTCTTAATAACCCATCACCTCTATTGGCTCATCCCACGGTCGTCTTCAGCTCAAGCTCTTTCCACCAAGGGAATGTCTGGATAGTGGAGCCACTTTGCTTCAACTCCCATTGCACAAAGTGAAAAAATACAAATATGACTCACACAAAATGAACCTGCAACCTTTATATCCCCACACAGCCTCGCTCTCCCAAACTACTCCCACTGACAGAGGAGGTAGCTGTGGAGAGTGATTTTAGGATTCAGCAGCAGGTCTGATGAAGACGAGCCCAGGAGGTCAGTACTGCGAATTAATGAAATATACATCTTCCCCACTGCAAGGCGGCTTCCACCTCAATCCGCAGGCACAAGATTAGATTTGTGAAAGCACACACATATTAACACACAAGCATGCACACATGCCACATAGCTTGACACTAGTTTGTCAAGCTTTTTACAGCAGCTGTAGCATGCACTATTACATGCATAAACCAATGCTTATAGGCTGTACTCAAATGCATGAACACAGTGTCTGAGGACATGTTGCACTGGGAGACAACTGGTGAAAGCCACCAATAAAACTAGGCTCTATTCGGGCTAGGAGCATGGGAGAAAAAGAGCAGTATGGGGTCTAGAAGTGGTCTACACCATCTGAACCTGAAAATGATTTTGAGTTGCAGCTGAGTGTGAACTGTGCTTCAAGTTTTTCTAGTCATGAATCAGAAATAGTCATCAGTATATTAATCAATCCATTTATTAATATGAACTGTCTCTATGGGCTTAGAATCTTGTGATAGAAGGCTAGGATGGCCATTCCATGCTCAATTATGTTTTAAGCTGTTTTTTGGGTTGATACCATTTTTTACACAGATTTGCTGCTTGACGTATTCATTTTTACCACTGCCAAATTGATAAAATATTGTCAAATATCCCCCAAAAATACCACATTAAGACACCAAGACCTTGAGGAACACCACAGAAAAATCCATGCTGTTTTTTGATTTCAAGAATTAGCATTTTTTTGTGGATTGGATTTTGAGCACCTATTTCCTGGAAATTGTTAAGAAATTCTCTTTTTGTCAATATATCTAGCCATACATCATCAACACTCTTGGTCTCTAGTTTGTGGTTGTAAAGTTTCATGAGGCTATGATTCTCCTAGAGGTCACAACAGCTCATTTTATACAATGAGGTCAAGTTTAAGGAAATGGTCCTACTACAGTGAAATGGCTACCATGGGGACTAGCATCATCACACATATATAATTGGGCTCACTGAATACACAAGAGTCTCGGCTTTCCAGTGATTTATGACTGTTTAGTGAACCTGGTAAGCAGGAATATTCAAATACAATATGTGAAATTAACACACTTATACAGCATCAGAGGTGGTGCATCGTTTCTGCCCCAAACTGCATGAGATCAGCATAAAGTGGGCATGTCTGTAGACTTGTGGGTACCCATAGAACCTATTTTCATTGAGGTAGTTTGAGGTTCGAGGACCCTTTTAAAATGTTTTAGTTATTTCCTAACCAGATTCATGCCTAACGTTGGAGCATTGTTTGGCCCCATTTGTCCAATAATTACAATCCTCAACTGCCACTTGGTAATAGTAATCCAAATAATTCATATTGTAGTTATTACCAAATACTCATTACAATATATAAGATGGCATAATGTGTGCAACATTAAACTGTTAAAATATAATTTTTCATTTATTAATGACGGTTAAGTGTTAAGTCTTGCTCCACCCTAACCTTCCTACTGCTCTGAGCCCGAATAGGTTTGTTTATCTACCCACACTGTCAGGAGTGCAGTTCCTCCATCTTCATTACAAAGAAAGGGCCCCAAATGCTGTTTTAATGGTAGCTTTTATCGGTTGTCTCCCAGTGCAACGTGTCCTCGGCGCTGCACTGCAAATTTACACATGGGCTTATGGCTAGGATCTCCAACTGAAGGGTATTTAGCTGATAAAACCTCCAGGGGTGGATGGGGATATGTATTATAGATGGAGAGAAGGTGATTTGTTGTTCGCAGACACGGGGAAGGGAGTATGTGACATCACTCTCAATAGGACTTGTTACTCTCTGCGGAGTCTCCATACTCGCAGTGTGGTCATGTGTATGCATGAGGGAGCACAAACACAGACACTCCCTCTTCTCATGGGCCCCCACTGAAGACAGTTGTTATAGAGTGATGGGCATTAAAAGGGAGTTAGGGAACATTTAGACGTGAGGAGTTAAAGGGGAAGCAGCACAGACTCAGACGGAGTGTCGGGGGTGAGGAGAGCAGGGAGGTTCTGCTCACTTCTGCTTTTAATCTTAGCTAAAGTGGCAGAAAAAGGAGCACTTAAGCAGAGAGCACACAGAGAGTTGATATTAATGTCTTTATGCTTGAGAAAGTTTGAGAAGTAAAATCGAGACACAGTTACGAGGGGAATAGATGAGGTGCTATGTAATTAGTTCCTCATATTAGTTTGCCTGGGGTGTCTGGTCTCTCTGCATTTTTTAGTTTTATTTGGTAACAAGCATTAACAGTTCGGTTAAAGCTCTGGAGGATGGATTCTGAGTTTTATGCCTTTTTCCAGCACGTACAAATTGCGGTAATGGATTTTGGGAGCAAATGTAGCTAATTTAGTATTTCATAGAGATAGCACGATGTAAATGTTCATCAGTGCCACCTTCAAACTTCGTCAGGAAGAATCTCAAGTGCATCTCTTAATTGGTGCCCGCAGGGATTTAAAAAAAGTTAGGATCAACTGTGCAAGAGAAAGAATAGTCCAAAAGATACCATTGCTATCAATATCTCTGACCTGACAAATAAAAAAAATACTTCAAGATGAGATACATAACAAATCAGAGGAGACATAATGAGAACCTTGCAAAACAAACAAATCTTCAACACATACTCCAGTAATGAAAACAAGAACGAAGTGAATAACCATCTCTGTAATGAAGATGCAGCAGTTAGAGCCACTAATAGAATGCAAGTATTGATCGGAGTAGATAGGATTTTTCTTTTTTTTGTCTGCTATAATTTTCTGTCAGACCATGACCTGATGTTCATGCTGTATGCATGGCAGGGCTGACCCCAATGCAGCCGGCCTGCATGACTTAAAGATCATTGATTTGACTCAGTGGCTTATGGAGCTGTGAGTGGGAGTGTATATGAAAATGTATTACTGCAATTTGATACAGTGGACTCATGCACATTCACAATATCATGTTGGTGCTGCTAACAAATTGAATCAGTATCAGTATAAATCAGAGTCATACATATGATACTGCCACATTTATGTTGTTTTTGTATAAAAGGAAATGACAGGAAGCATACTTTTACATGATACATGATAAAAGGGATACTTGGCATATAATGCATTGATAATATTGTGACTTTGAACTTCCAATACCCTGACATAAGAAATATGTTGTTGAGTTTAATGATTAATACAATATTATAAATTCTAATGCAACCTGAACTCTTATTTTGAAAAATTAACACGTCAGGGTGTTTTAATTACACCTTTTGTTGCTGATAATGCTTACGGGAGAACATATTTTCCAGCAGAATTCGTATACTGTACAATGAAAGTGGAGTGTTCTCTGTGTCGCTGTTAAATTTTATGAACTGTGTGTACATATTTTATTCTTTAAGTCTGGACTTTTCCTTGGAAAGTTCCCATGTTCTACTTTTTTCAGTGTTTTTTAACTACATATGTACTGCTGAGTTATGTATTGATGTTTTTCTAGTTTCTCATGGGGAGGCGTACAAGTAAAACATCACTTTGAAGGACATTTCGCATGTCACAACAACACATTTTGAGCTTTTCATGTGTCATTTAATATACATATTGTATGCCGTATAAAACAAACAACATAACACAACATGTGGTGGTCACAGGACATGAACACTGGTCTTTTGTGCTTGTTGGGCCCACAATGGAGGTGGGGTGGATATAAAAGGTTTTGATGAGGATACAATGGAGTTCTGAGATTTAGTCACAATCTTTGAATACTTTTTACTGGTTTAATATTTCTAAAGCCCATGGACAGGAATAAAGGGTTACCTATAGCATTTGATCTCTGAAAGAAAAAAAGAGATTCAAGGTTTCCTATCAGTTCAGCTCTGAGTGACTTTTCCTGCACTTCCGGTCGGGTGAACGCTGGCACGCTTTGTAGACGCTGCTCACCGGTAACCAAAACAAAATAAAACATTGTATACTCTTTATTGGGTGTCGTGATTGACCTCTGACTAATGGGTTGCTGGTCTGCATGCTGTACCGACATCAGTTTACTGCTGTCAGTCGCACTTGTGGCTGACTTTTGGACGTATTCCTACCTGGAAGGGGTCCCAGGTAGGAGTTCCCCTCCTGGGAAACGATGTGGATTTACCATATAACACGCTGGTTTGCAGTCATCTGGCTCTTCCTGTCCCTCGTCCACTTGCAAACAAATGCACTCCTCCAGTATTCTGCTGCTGAACTCCTCAAACATCGCTATCTCATCTCCTCCTCACGACCAGTATCTGGGCTCGACATCCCCCCGGACATCGCTTTCCAGCCTCGTCGGAGATACACTCATCGTGGAAAGTTTCAATATAACGACTCTCACTCCATAAAGACGACCTGGTCCACAACTCGCCGCCGCTCCCGTAACACTGCTCGAGATGTCAACCACTCTGTCCTGTCCAGCCTTGCTAGGTCGGCTAACTCGGCGGCTAGGAGCAGCACCACCACCTCCACCGTCAGCTTCGCTCTCTCAGCAGCAAGGGGCATCTGGTCCGTGATTGACAGCTGGATTTCCTGTGCCTGACTGAAACTTGGCAGCAGCCTAATGACTTTTCCTCTCTGAACGACTCCGCTCCGCCGGGGTTTGTTTACATCTCGCAGCCCCGTGCATGCGGCCGGGGCGGAGGTCTCGCGATGCTACACCGCGAGAGTTGGAAAGTCGTTCCTGTACCTGCTGCTCCTGTGTTCTCCTCCTTCGAGTACTCTGCCTCACTTCTGCCTGGACCCTCTCCCACAATTATTGCCACCATCTACCGCCCACCAAAATACAACAAGGACTTTATAAATGACTTCTCTCACCTCCTCACCCATCTATAATCACCCAATAATACAAACTCTCTCTCAAAAGACCTCTCATCCTGCTTAGACTGTTTTGGTTTGCAACAATACATCAACTTCCCAACACACAGTAAAGGACATATACTGGACATTGTCTGTTGCTCAGGTGTCAAACCCACTGAGTGCAAGCCACACACACTCCCATACTCTGACCACATGCTCATCACTTTCAACATCAACCTCTCTCTGTCCAAAATCATCCTCCCCCGCACCATCTGATTCTACAAAATCAAGGACATCAACACTGACACATTTACATCTGACATTCACAATTTTCCCAACTCTGATCCCAACAGCTCACCTGAAGACCTGGTTTCACACTACAACACAAATCTCCATAACCTCCTCAACTCACATGCTCCGCCCTCCGCCATCTGAAATCCCAAGGACGACAACTGGAACGCCGCTACAGTAAAACCGGACTCATACGCATACACCACCTAGTCACCCACTCACCATGTCAATACTTTCTGATGTTTTATTTTGTTGCCACTGTTTTTAAACTATTTTATGTTTTGTTGTAAACTGACCTTGGGTGTTCTGAAAGGCGCTTATGAATAAAATGGATTATTAAAAGCACTTTTGCTTTAAATCACTTTACATTACATTCAGTTACACTGAGTTCACGTTGCACAAAGATGTGCTTAAATGTGTAATTTAAAAAGTGAGTAGGCAGTTGTGCCGCAGGTATTTAAAAAAGAAAAGAATATTTTCGGTTGAGAGAAGGTCAAACCTTCAAGGAAAGGTTGTTTCATAAATTTGTATGATGTTGATGATGATGAATATGAGCTCATTGAAAGAGAGTGTCATGCAGGGTGTTAAACTTACAATGAAAGGGCTGGTGTGGCTGCAGGTTTTGTTCCGACCAAGAAAGAGTACACCTGAAACAAGAAATCAACTGAGTGAAGGCAGTTCAGGTGATTGAACGAGTTGAATCAGATGTGCTTCTGCTTGTACAGTCAAGAATTCTTTAATTCCCTGGCACAATGGGGGGAATGAATGACAAGAGAACATCGGTATCTGCATTGTCTATAAGCCAAACCAATCAGTTCAATCTGTGTATCACAAGTACCCCTTTTTCCACCAAGGCATTTCCAGACCCAGTTCCGAGCCGGTGCCTAATTGCGAACCAGTTCCTTGCCCAAAGAAAACTGGTTCCACCAACTTTTTGCTGGTCTTGAACCATGAATTGCTTACGTGTATCATTCATTTTATCTGTTTTGTTCAACTGCAATGTGATTGATACAGGCTAGCGTTAGCAGGCTAATGGTAGTAGCCATGCGTAAGCGGACGAGCGCTAGCCTACAACAAAGTCCAACATTAACAACTTACACTCAGTGTAAATAAGAACATAATCACTGTTCACAGCATTCAATATGAGCAGCACAAATTTGTTGTACCAGGATGTAGGCTCGCAAAGCCAGGAGAAACATTTGTAAAGAGACAATGTAGTCCACCATTGTTGTTATTATGCTTGTAGAGAGTAGAGGCATATACAGATGTATACAGTGAAGTAATGACGTGGCTCTCAAGCCTATGTAAAAGCAAACAGATTCTGAGAAGGTTTGCAAGTTGAACCAACTGCAAACCAGCACCAGTCCATTAAATGACTAGGTTGCAAAAAGGGGTATAGTTTTAAAGTTATAATTTCAAAACAGGGACAGCGCTCAATAAGGCATTAATCTAGTACAACAAGAGAATATGCATTGTGCCAGGTTTAGAAAAGGTTAAAAGGTTAGAAAATTAGTATAGAAAAGGACAATTATTACATAAAATTACAGAACAAGGCAAAGAGACAATATATAAAATAGATGTATGAAAGCATTTTTCAACAGGACAGGTTGCCCCCCCAACACACACACGAACACACAATATTAAATATGTACACTCTTTACTTGACAATAGCCAACGCTTGGCAAGATGTGAGAAGGCGTGGGGACTTTTACATGAAGTAATGTTTGTTGGCAGAGTATTCCACTGAGTCATGGCAATGTAAGAAAATGATGACTTCCCAAATGCAGTTTTGCGTTTACAGTAGATATCAGCTGCCATGTGAGCACCTTTTTGCCATATTCCATTTCTAAGTGAATCCTGTTTTTATGGGCTAATATGATGCCTGGTTGGCTTACATCATCCATCATCTGTCATGTTGATTGCCCATCTAAGATATGATGAGAACCTATTTTGCAAGGATTGCATCTTCTTAGTGAAAATGAAGCTTTAGAAGGCAGCTGTGAGTTGAAATGAGAGAAAGAGAGAGCAGTAGAGAGAAGAAAATACTTAAGAGATCCCCTCTCCCTGCCATCATCTAAAACTCATAAAAACATAAAACTATGAAGAGCTGCAATAATCACACAATCAAATGGAGAAACATACACATGTAGACACACACTCTCTCTCTCACACACACACACACACACACACACACACACACACACACACACAGAACAAAATCCAGCAAAGTTGGACGGCCAATTACAGGAGCAGCCTGCAGGGCAGAAGAACAGAGGAAAGGTGGAGAGACATGTTGGAGCAGAAGAGAAACCATACGAGGGTTGAGGGACCCTGATGCCCATCAGCTGCTGATGTTAAACTCAGAGTCTGATCATTGCCTCTCGGCGGGCTCAGAGAGGGAGAGTGAGCGTGGGTTTTTCCCACTTCTCCTTCCCCATTTCTTCTCTTCCTCTCCCTGTTTTTAATGGGCAGCCTGTTCTTCCCCGACTCCGTCTCCTTTACTTGCAGTGTGTCGGGGGCTGCTGTGCACAGCAGAAAGACAGCACTTTGATGGACGTCCTCTCATGTTTCTCTCTGTGTCTCGCTGTTGTTCTCCATCTCATGCTCTCCCCCATCCCTCTCTCCACATGCCTCCCTGCTCATAACAACCCACATAATGCCCTTCTTTTTTTTCTCGCAGCTTTCTGTCCTTGTTCTGCTTTTGTGTTTTCTTTCCCCTCTCACACTGTTCAATAGCATTTGTCTTCACGCCTCTTCAATCTCCTCTCACTGTTTGGTTTCTAAGAGGAAAAAATAGTAAAGCAAGACTGACCTGCCATGTACAAAATGTTTTCTCGAGGATGATTGCGAGCACTGTGGCTTTCCTCGTTTGAGGCGGTACTTTCAATTTCTTGTCTTGAAATATGGACCTTTTATGATGCATCCTCTCTTCTGCTTTTTAGGTTTTTGTTTTTTTCTTTAAGAATAAACTCTCTAAACTTGTGTGCTTCTCTTGGCAAATGCAGTCAAGTACCACAGAGCAAAAAAAAGTAGTAGTTTTCTTTCATGCATGGCTGAGACCATTTTATTGCACGAATGGGTATCTATAATTGCAAACCAGCAGTGAGTGAAAGTGTTTACTGTACACGATTACCTGTGTTTACTTTGCTCATTTGGTGTTAGCGCCGATACGCCTAAGAGAAGGGTTTCATAGCCAAAAAGGGGCTCAGGGGGCAGAAGATCTGCTGCACCTCGCCTGTCACTCTTAGCACCCTGTAATTTTAGCTTTCCCCCCAAAGCATAGCTCACAGGAGCAGTCAGCAGCTATTAACTGAGGTGTTACACCTCATGTCAGACACTGAAATAGTACACCGAACAGGGCTGCGGGAGCTCAGACAGAGAAGAAGTGGGGAGGTGAAGTAGAGGAGGAGGAGATGGTAGAAGGTGTCCTGCCTCCCTCAGCCTAACTTGTTGTGAGTGTGTGTTGTGGGCGGCTGGAGTGGGATTGTGACCAGATGAAAAGAAGAGCAGAAAGTGACAGCTGGAAGGCAAAGCTACTGTGGTTTTTGTTGAGAATGTGTCTTTGTTGGCTGTGCCGAGATGATATCTTGTTGTCCTTGGATGTCCAGAAAGGAAAGTGATGAAAACTAGAGTGAAAACTTTTTTGACAGGGTAAACTAATGCATGGCAGAAAAACTGTTCAACTGTACACCTTAGGAGTACATTACAATTATCATTATGTTTTAGTTGAAGCTGACACGTGGCTGTCTGAAGGTGTTGTGGCGAACCATAACTGCATCCTTCATCAGCTCTGACTGACGCTGGGCCATTACATGGGTCAAAACATGGTGAAATTATAGTTGCAGCTGAATCCAAAGAAAATTTCCTACGAGGTTTCATTGTGTATGATGCTGGGATCAGACTACACAACACTGATGTCTTCCCAGTCCATTGGGCCCTGTAAGAATCAGAATCAGAATCAGAATCCGCTTTACTGGACAACTGTGTGCAATATACAAGGAATTTGACTCTGGTTTTACAGCCTTCATAGAGGTACTTAATTGGAAACAAGACAGAATAAACTGAGCAATAAGTTATGGTTAGTACCATTTCAGTCATTGTTTATGAGGGTGACAGCCTGAGGTAGAAAATTATTCCTGTGTCGGGTAGTTTTGGCACTCAGTGATCTGTGGCGCCTGGAGGAGTGCCTGAATGGAGGGCAGGTCAGTACCAACATCGGGTGGTCTAATCACAAGTGGACATCTGAGAAGGTCTGTTTACACCAACTGACCTTTAAGGTTCATCCATTGCTCGTTCGTGTCAATTGTAGATTCGACCATACCTGACCGAGCATGCAACCCAACTCCTGACACAGGTTCTCATGTCTATCACGCATCAACTACTGCAACTCCCTACTGTTAGGTCTTCCAGCTTGCACTTTCAAGCCTCTGCAGATGATCCAGAACACAGTGGTGTGTCTGGTCTTCAACCAACGCAAAAAGAGCACGTCATCCTACTCCTCAAACCCCTGCACTGGCTCCTGGTTATTGCCCGCGTCATATTTAAAACCCTGACTGAACCCTGAACTCCTTAGGTCAGGTCCACAAACGCTCCCACTCACCACGCTCTTCCAATAAAAGCCCTCTGTCTCCTCTACCTCTACAGGGCGCCATGTCACAAGCTAGACTCTTCTCTGTAGTTGCCCGGTGGTAGAACGACTTACCAAACTCCATCTGATCTGCTGTGTTTCTCTAAATCTTTAAGAAAAGACTGAAGACCCAGCTCTTTAGTGAACACTGTCACAAATCATGGACATGGATGATGAGGAAAGAAAACAAAATGGGAAAAAATACCATGCATGTTTTGTTCTGTCTTTGTACGTTGCCTGAAAGAACCTACGTTCTCCTGGACTCAAACGTAACCAATGGCCCTTACTCATGTTGTCTTCGGACTCCATCTTTGCTTGTGTTGTATGAACTGTCAGATGTATGTTGATTTGGATAAAAGCGTCCGCTAAATGAAATTGTATCATTTTAACCTGGCTTTAAAATGCATCTCCACATGAGTCTTGAGGGACCACGTCCTTGTTCTTTGAATTACTGGAAGTTACATGTCTACTCTATTCTTCTCTGTTGACCTGCCCTGTACAACGACATCTACTGCACGTCTGTCCGTCCTGGGAGATGGATCCTCCTCTGTCTCTCCCTGAGGTTTCTTCTTCTTTTTCCCCTGCTAAAAGGGTTTTTTAAGGAGTTTTTCCCTGGCCGATGTGAGGGTCTAAGGACAGAGGGTGTCGTACCATGTACAGTCTGTGAAGCCCTTTGAGACAAATCTGTGATTTGTGATTTTGGGCTATATAAATAAAATTGATTTGATTTGATTTGATTTATTATGCACCTAAATGCGAATAAGTTATTCAGGACAACTAATGAGGTAGAAACACATTTTTATTCAATCTGGACACCATAACGAGTGTCAACATCATTACAAGATGCTTTTTAAGTCTTAAATACTTCTACTTCTACTATATATTATACTTATATTACTACTATATATTATACTTCTAACAATGGGACTTGGTTAACATGTGTGTGCCTGCATGCCTGTCTGTGAATGTTCCTGTCTGAATGTTATGCCTTACAGAATAGCCACCTACGCAGACCTCACACAGCCTCACATATTAGCACACTAGCAGGTGTCACGTAGTGAGATAAAAGCTGTGATGGCTGCTGGAAAACAAAGTTACGACAGACCTTCTGACAGGGACACAGAGAGACAGACATCCAAGCAGACAGCAAAACCGTCATGTAAGGCACAGAAGGCAGAGCTCGGTGTGGTGCTAAGTGACAGCTTGGGAGAGAAATGAGTGACTTTAGTGCATTGTGGCATTCATGTTCTCGGCTGTCGGTGAAAAGGCCCCCTGGAGACTAAGGTGACACGACAAACGACAAAAGAGAAGAGCAGATGAAGCAGGGGAAATGTCCAAGTATGTGGCAGTGTCATTACCCACAGAGCTTAATGTTGAGGTTTAAAATCATTCCATATGATCTGGGTGTCAGGTTGCATTCTCTGTGTGTCTGTTGCACCATAGTTCTTGCATGTTAAAGTCACTTTTCTTCCATGTTTACCTTCTCCGAGGCACTAAGCACCAGTCCTCGGGGGACCCAATCATATAGTACCGACATACAACACAAGCACGGGAGAGGAGAGGCAGAAAACAATGCGCCGGCATATAATGAGAGGCTAAAGTTAGGTTGGCTCTCGAGAGAAATGTGATACACAAAAGCAGTGAAAAAGAATGATATTCAAGGATCTGAGGAGCTGGAGAAAAAATCAAGAAGAGAAACTGTCATGTACCATAAATGTGTTTTCTATGAATATGCTTTTTGAGATGCCAGTGAGATACAGCTAAATCTGTACTTTACCCAATTAAATAAAATCTGACATTCTACCACGTCTGGACTGGTAAGATAAGTGAGTCACAGCAGCGACTGAAATGGCAAAGCAGTGATAAATTGAGACAAATCTTTACATCCAATCCACTACTGTGCAGGATCATATATTGAATGGAGGAATGCATTAGTTATGCAGAATAAATCTCCATTTCCACGGTCCTGGAGAGGAACAGAAGGCTCTGACCTTGAGTGTTTCTCACAGTAGTGGAATCACATTCAACTGTGGGGTTAATGGCACTCACGTGGATGATGTCTCAAAACGATGATGCATGATGGAATAAAGCGCCCATGCTGGACGTCTGTGGTCTTATTAATGGGTCCTCAGCAGCAGCGTGTTGGGCGTGTTGGAATAGTGTTTGTAGTGTGTGTTTGTTGATGTCAGATTCAAATGTAGTCATATGTCATCGACTGAGCGGCCACGTTCTGTTAACCTTTCAAACAGACCCAGTTTGACTCTTTGCTGCACTTATTGATTTTGATAAAGTCTTTTGCTTCAGTCAGCCTATTACAAAGTCTCATTTGGCTTCATGATTCGCTGTGACCGCCTCCTGGCGTGCACGCTATTCGCTCATTAAATTAACATGAGCGGGAATCAGACAGCTCAGACACGGTCAACAGTCGTACGTGTTAAAACTCTGGGGGGTTCCATCAACCACACGTTGATACCAACACACACACACACACACACACACACACACACACACACACACACGCAGCAGCGTCTCAGATTCATGCACACCACCCACTGTTTGACAAATAGTGATATTAATGACAACAGAAGTGCTGTCCAATGCTCATCAAGCCAAAAGAAGGCAGCTGGTGTCTTGAGTGGAGAAATAAACCTTTTCTCTTTTAAATACCTCATGCCTTATTCACCACCGCCACCAAGCATTTTTAAATCACGACACCCCTCATTGTGCTGATTTGGTCATGACACCACTACATCTTCATTTGTCAAATTTATTCTTTTCATTCTGTTCAGAAGTAAAATTAGCTGCATGATTTACACTGTCAAGGAAGTTTCCTGGTTGAAAAGCGGTATCTGTATGGACGAGTATTAGCGCCAGGAAACAGTGAGGAGCAGGAACTTTTTTTCGTATTATTTGTATTTCAAGAATAAAGCTGAAATGTTGGGAGTAAAGTCTTACTCACATTCTGAGTGCCAGGCATTTTGCATTCACAGAATATAGTTAAAATGTTGAGAATTAAGAAGAAAGTATAAACTTGCCATTTCAAGATATAAGTGTAACTGAGAGACCTAAGAGTTGTTGACATTTTGAACTCAACATTTTGAATTTTATTCTCTGCATTTCAATTGAATCTTTAACATTTTGATTATTTAAAAAAATGAACTTTATCCTCAACATTTCAGATTTTTTTCTTGACATTTCAACTTTACTTTGACTTTTGGATTTTATTCTCAACATTTTGTCTCAATTCGCAACAATTCAACTTCTGGCAATGAAAAAGAAAAAAAAGACTAAAAAGTCTGATTTATTTTCCCTTGTACCATCTCAAGATGTCTGCCAGGATAAAAAAATAGTGTATTAATGAAAGCTAGCAACCCTAAGCTGCTGCATAACTATATATATATATATATATATATATATATATATATATATATATATATATATATATATATATATATATATATATATATATAGGGGTTAAATACAGTCATTTGGTGTTTGTCACTTTTAGTTTGCTGAGAATGTAATACAAACATGTACATACCGTTAATATTGCTGTTTTTATGCTGTAAAATGTTATTACACATGTAGGTTAGAAATATTGTTCATGCAAAATCACAAAGTCATCAAATACATTTTCACAAAACTTTCCAATGAACTGTGTCCCATTGTTCATCAGAATAACAACTACATACACATGCAAACTGAATGGTATGACAATTTTTATATTCTATAAAATGGTGTGCACCGACTATGATATACCAATTAAGGTAATATGGTAATATGGCAACATGCTGCATGTGTGTCTGCTGGTAAAGCAGGTAACTGAATGTTTAACACACCATCTGATTTTTCTCTTCATTAATTTCATTGTGTGATGAAAACTGTCAGGCACGGTCAGAGATTTTCAATGACATGTCTCTGCCTGCATTTACATCTGGAGCTACGGGGCTTAGCATGTAAGGTCATAATTAGACATGCTTTACACACACACACACACACACACACACACACACACACAGGAACACAAACATTTTTGGACCAACTGCAAAGCAATTTAGCACCTTGCGTCACTGCGAGGACACAGGTCAGTGTGTATGACTGATTTACACCTTTTTTGGATTTGCCATACATCAGAAAGCCAAATGGCGTCATGTCTGGTTCATGACATCATCTGGAGGCAGACACAGTTCACTGCTCTTCACCTCCCTCTCCAGGAACAGCTTCTGGATGACTGCCACTTCTAGCATCCTTGAGGCTGATCAGTGCCCAGTTTCATGACCTGTCACCAGAGCTAAGATCAGTGCCAGGATTTCTCAGATGTAACCCAACACCAGGCCAACTACACAGTGTTTTAACTGCAATAAACATAATCAAAGGAATGCTGAAATAACTAAATAATGATGATGATTTGTAAAAAGTCTGAATTCATACTCTGTCGGTCTATCCACAAGAAGACAGGCAGACAGTGTTAAAAATGCTGATTTTGTGAATGGAGTTCGGATCAATCAGGGCAAAGCTGTTCAGGAGAATCTCAATGCTTGCACAGGAAACCAAACCAAAAAATTATTTTGACATTTTATATCCTATACTTAATCTTTAACACATTTCTTCTATAATATATTTTGAGTGTAGCGCCTGAAGCTATAGACACAAGCTTGACATACCTTATTAAATTAGATGTTGCTCACGTAACATTAGTGGAGTGTTGTCTATTTACTCATCCAAAACAGTTATTTTTCTTTACAACCCATTGAATGTCTGACACCCAAGGTTTAATTTCACATTTAAAGTTGTGGTAACACTTTCTATGAAGACTACATCTATAGTGCATTATTAGCACTATATTTACTATATTAGCTCAATCAATCACCAACACTACAAAACGTACTGTCTTTTCTCTTTTTTTGGTTTTATTCCTTAAACTGTAATTAAATCCCAAAACCAAAGTTTTCATATGTAAACCCTTATATCTACGTATTAAGTAGTGTTGGTGATTGATTGAGCTCCAAATCTGTGAATCTTAAAAATATACATTTTGTGGACAAAATATGCACGTGGATTGCCCCCTACAGGTTGAAACTGAGCTTTACCGTTACATTCCTAATCTTAGTGTAATTCTCTATATTTGGTATCTGACGAATATATATATGTATATGACTATACTATATATGAGGAATATGACTTATGATGCAGCATAGCTTCTTTTAAATGCATGAAAATGTGTTACACTTTACTTAACGCCAACAATGAAACATCATGATTAGCTATGCTGCATTATAGATGCGTCTATATGAACCTCACTTTACTTAAAGCATACATTGATCATTTATTTATACTTATGGCAGCCTATGAGTCCTTATAACAATTGATTGTTGAGGTGTGTGTATAGAGGGGTATGAGTAGTTGTAATGTATTATAAGCCTCATCAGTCAGCCTGTAGTTTATAACCAGTCAAGAGCACTCATAAGACACTTGGATTTATAAGTCATTATAAGCTATATTTATAACTGTTGATATAGTGCATCATGAAGCTTTATATGTGTTTATGAATGCAGTCATAATGCATTATGATTGATTATAATGAGCATTATAATTCACTATGAATGCACTCATAATGCACTATAGATGTAGTCTTCATAGAAAGTGTTACCTAAAGTTTTTATTTATTGATATCACGACGGAAATGACACCGAAAGTGCACATGTCCTTGCAAACACATTGTCACAAACAGCGAGCGGGGCACGGGAAGATTACCCGGCGAATGTTTACCTGCAGCTCCTTTAGCCCGTCTCAGCTGTGGGAGGAGAAGGTGACTGCTTCTACTGACAGGGTTTCACCTGAGAGGCTCTCCACGGCTTCCTAACTTCCCTCAGACCTCCTCAGGTCTGCAGCTCTGTGGCAGCAGGAAGCACTGCCCTTGAAATATGTATGATTTAGAAAAAAAACCAGAGGAGGAAGAGGGAGGGAGGGTGAGGAGGAAGAGGGAGGGAGGGTGAGGAGGAAGAGGGAGGGAGGGTGAGGAGGAAGAGGGAGGGAGGGTGAGGAGGAAGAGGGGAGGAGGGTGAGGAGGAAGAGGGAGGGAGGGTGAGGAGGAAGAGGGGAGGAGGGTGAGGAGGAAGAGGGAGGGAGGGTGAGGAGGAAGAGGGAAGGAGGGTGAGGAGGAAGAGGGGAGGAGGGTGAGGAGGAAGAGGGAGGGAGGGTGAGGAGGAAGAGGGAGGGAGGGTGAGGAGGAAGAGGGGAGGAGGGTGAGGAGGAAGAGGGAGGGAGGGTGAGGAGGAAGAGGGAAGGAGGGTGAGGAGGAAGAGGGAGGGAGGGTGAGGAGGAAGAGGGAGGGAGGGTGAGGAGGAAGAGGGAGGGAGGGTGAGGAGGAAGAGGGAAGGAGGGTGAGGAGGAAGAGGGAGGGAGGGTGAGGAGGAAGAGGGAAGGAGGGTGAGGAGGAAGAGGGAGGGAGGGTGAGGAGGGGGGCGTGATGACACCGCAGTGACTGCACACATCAAGGTGACATGCTAGTTATTCACATTATATCACATATGACCAAGGTTATATGTTAGTTACTGGCATTAGATCACATTAGATAAGATTTTCTCTGTGTCACAGATCAAGGTGCGCTCTCATCTCTGCCTTCATAGCAAGAGACAGGAGGTTGACATACAGTAGGTCTGTGGAAACTTCAAAGAACATGCCCTTCTTTCTAACACAGTTCTGTAATATAGAAGAGCACAGCAGCTCTCTGCAGGCTCTATAGTACAGACACCACTTCACATTTAATAATGCAAAGAGCAAAATAGCAGTTGAACTTATCAGCTCTTGTTTGGGGACATTAGATTATTTCATTTGCATTGCATTGCATTAGTGATTAATGAGTGCATGGTTTTCCTCGCAGAGGAGTTTCTGAATTTTACAATTAGTGTGCTGCTCCGCTGTGGGAGCTCACATCCTCAGACTTATTGTCAGTTTCACTTTGACTTTGGTGAAATGGAAGGACACGTCTGTGAGTCACCACAGGCAATGCTAAATTTCCCTTTCATTCCTTCTCGTCGACATGCAAATTCTCACTTGCATAAACATAGTTAGAAACACTGTTAAGTGTAAACTCTTTTACAAAGACAGAGGTTTGAGGCTTTTACAATGGCCAAGAATACCGTGGAATGAGTAGAGGGGTTGTAGTGCCTTCGTTTTGTGCCTTTTTACTCAGATTTCTCCACTCTAAAAAAGCTGATGCTGAAAACATGCAGATACTACGATCTGGACAGTCATCGGGGGAAACACAGTAGTGACAAAGGAGATGTAAAATGTGTGTTTTACTCACTTAATTTGGAAAGTGAGTGAGTAATTAAATGTATCTTAATCTACAAGTTAATACATTTAAATGTTTGATTCAACTTTAACCACACCATGTATAAATTGATTTGTTGCTACTCAACTGAGCTAGACTAGTTAACTCTTTGCAATAAGCCACCGTTATGTTTTTCTTCATCAACAATGTGTTTGGCTATGGTCCTATGTACGTCAGTTATGAAAGTGAATTTGAAATTGATTCCTCAAAATGACAAGACATATGACTGTATAATTTAATGTTGTGAAATGTTGTGTGACCATGACAGTTTCAGGTTTATGTGGTTAATGCTGTGAAACAAAACAGAATTAGGAAAAGATCATGGTTCGTGCTAGAATAAGTATGTGAGGTCATTACGTGACATGACATCATGTATGGTAATGACCTCACCAACGGTGAAGTTAAAATAACTTAAACTTGATTTTTCGTTGCACACCAGACATGAACAGCAGTCTCACTGTGAACGTCCTGACCGACCCTAACCTCGGCCTTCTGCGGACTTTGTCACTCTTTATACAGTGTCACCTGAATTCTTCTTTTGCTTCAGTCATATTTACTACAGCCAGTAGTGGTAGCCATCTAAGATCAGTACATTAATACGAGAATTATCGGCTTGTACTGGCAACCAGTACAGCCATTTTGTGGTGAGGACAGTCTGGGTTTAACCCTTTACAGTCTTATGCAAATCAACAATTATTGATCGCAGCTCTCCAGCCATCTCTTTTTTTGTAAGGCATGGTTCACATCAGCAGATGCTTCTTGCAATTGTTTGTGTGGCAAAAGGTTAAACGCATTGTAATTGTCTACACTTGGGATTTAGATGCAGATCAGATCATATTTTATAACAAATTAATGCAGAAAACTGGTTCATTTTAAAGGGTTCACATGTTTTTTCTTGTCAGTCACCGAGCCAGACTGTAGTAAGTCTGGTTGGTTTTTAGCTTCATTTTGTAATACGTCTACTATGAGAAATGTCCTTAGTAGTCTAAATGTCTGATTCCAGTCTCCAATCATATATCAAGGTTAATGCTTTTATCCTTCGGCCAGTAATTTTATTTTCTTCACTCAAAATCTATCCGTGCTAACCAGATTCCTCTTAACCTCTTCCCCTGATTAAAGAAAACATGCTCTGTAATTTACATGACGTTAAGAAATCCGGTTACTTCAGAAAGCTGGCAGTAACCGGATTATTTAATGTAAACACACACGGCCTCTGAAAGCCATCAGGCCTCACTCTCTGTCTCTGATGCATCACTGTCTAACTGTGGAGCAGAACAAGGAAAGAGTCAGCAAACGTGGGGAAGTATCAGCCGCTGGTCAGGAGACCATCTCGCCATACTGACGGACAGAAAGCCAACAGTTTTAGGCCATGGGAGCGTTGCTTTGTGATGCAAGAAAAGCTCGGGTCAGCTGCATCATTTGTCAAAATGCTAACAAAACCTTAAAGAAAAAAAGAAAGACAAAACCCTCTGCCTTTCTTTTGTTTCTCCTGTCTGTCTCTAAAGTAGATCTCCTTGTCTTAACCTTCACAGAACTACCTGGTTTACTTTGACAGGTGAGTCGAAGGATAAAATGAACACACACACACACACACACACACACACACACACACACACCTCTTGTCAGTTCTCCCCAGAGACCCACTGTCTGTTGAGGGGCAGATGAAGGTATAGCCGGAGTAAAAACCAAGCGTTAGATGTGTGTGTGTGTGTGTGTGTGTGTGTGTGTGTCCATATTACCCTTTCCCCCTGAGAGAGTCATTACGTGGTTTTACACATTGGGAATTGACATTTTCTTCCTTTACTTGCCATTTCACAGACAGAGCCGTGACTCTCTTGTCACAACGCACCCACTTCTCACTTTGAATGGCTGCGCAAAGTTTTCACACTCTCGTGCACATTCGTATCCACGCGTTGACTCACACACACACACACACACACACACACACCCATGCACACGATATCCCTGTAACTTTTAGTAGGTCAACCCCTTAAGGGTGGCCCAAACTTACACTCAGGTAAGAACACAATGCATATTTCTAGATACATGCAGCCTAATTAGGCAAAGAACAAAAAGATCACATTTTCATGTACCTAGGGTTTCTAATTAAAGGAAATACCTCATTTTCCTCTCATACCTATTCATGACTAAAATAGACATTGAAGGGGGAAAAAAAGTCTCAAAGTACAAAGTAGAATTGTACTCTGCCTCAGGTGATTTGTCTCAGCCCCAGGGCTTAGGCCCACTCACTCTTTGGGAGTTTCACTGATTTTTTTTACAGTCATCTCTATCCCTCTGTCTGTTCATATTAAATAGGCGAGTGGATCAGAAAGAGGGCGAAATGAGCAGAAACCAAAGTCCTGGTGCTTTCTCAGGAATGGACGTCTCTTTGAGTCAGTGTTCTGGGCCGCGCTGGCTAATGGACGTTTTTATCACACACCTGTCAGCTGTGGAGGACCGTGGAGTGAGTACCGCCTGCGGAGAAGATCACACAGACTAGCAGCCAGACACCGGAGCCCACCACGGCTCTAGGCCCTGAGAGGGCCGTGTGTGTGTGTGTGTGTGTGTGTGTGTGTGTGTGTGTGTGTGTGTGTGTTGGGAGTGGGGGACAACAGACGCAAAGCTCTGTTAGCTTGTACTGACAGATAGTTAGCCGGTGTTAGCGACGCTCGCTGGGGGCACTGAATGTGTCGAGGGGAGGATAAATAAGCAACGGCACCTGTGTGATAGAAATCCCATGAGATTCTGTGGCCGCGGCGCCGAGGCTGGCGGACGGGACGACTGGGACAGAGAACGGCAACACAGCAACACAGCAACACAGCAACACAGCAGCACAGCAACACAGCAACACAGCAACACAGCAGCACTGCTGAAACATTACTAAAAATGATTCAGAGGTCCAACAGGCTGCCGTTTGTGATGCGTTGTGCAAGAAATATGCCTCCAATATAACTCCCATATCCTGGCACCCACCACATCTGTTTTCCTTTTAATCTTTCTTGTTGTGGAGCCGGGACCACAGCTTTTTCTTGTAAATCAACTTATTCCAGCTTTGGCTGATGTTGTAGACTTCTTACTCATGTGGTGTGTTTACAGGTGAGGTGAGACTGAAATCAAAGGCGCCTCATTTTCCCACAAAATTAGTCTTCCCCTTTCACGAGTATACACTCAGGCCTCTTAATCACCAAATCTTCTATTTTCTAAAGTCCTTAGAAACCCTAGGTACATGAACATGTGATTTATCTCTTGACTGAGTAATTATTGTTCTCAGGACCCCCACAAGTTAACGATGCAATTTTCTTGTACATTGCTGTTGTAAATATGAACAGCTGTGAACAACCATTTGTTATAATTACATTACTTATGATAACAAACTATGTGCTAAACCAGCCGAACATCAAGCAAGTGCAGCAATACAAGACAAAGCAAACCAGTTAATATTACCAGTCTTACCAGTCCAACAGCAACAAGACTTGGTGTTTGTCTGCAGTCTTTGATTTCACAAAGTTCTCTTAAAGCCAGTCCAACATTTACTCTTGCCTGGCAGCCTCTTGCTCCGTCACTCTGTCCTCTGTCCACTTTTCTCTTTTTCCCCCCTCTGTAACATCGTCTCTGCCATAATATCCATCGAGGCTACTGAACCAGGATCTGTTGCCAACTCGCCCTGGTCCAGTTCTGGCACAGAAATACTGGCACTCCCAGTGCTCCCAACACTTCTGACAGCATTTCTAACTGAGCTAGCAAGATGACGACAGCTGATTGCAGCTACAGTTAGCAGTTAATGTTGCTAAAGCTATCAGTCCCTGTCCATCAGGAAACCCCTAAACCATAGATCAGATGGCAAACAAGAAGATATTTTCTCAATAACATATGATCCCATTTCACCAAAATCAATAACATAGCTGGTGTCTGTACCTTTTCTTGGAAGATTGTATCTGCTCATTAAAGTTACACAGTTACATGCATTTAATGCAAAAACGGCAGAAAATGATCATATCAATGTTGGTATGGCCATCAGCTCAAATTGTGGCAGATTTGTGTGATGCTGTCTGAATGCTGCGGTGATATTTCAAACTGTGAAATAACTTTTGTTTTGTCAGAGAGGAGGATTTGTAAGTATCAGATGAAAACAACAGGCAATAGGTGAATCAGCTTTCATAATTACAAGACAAAGGCTTTTAAAAGAAAGAAAACGAGAAGAAGGCAGATGGGAGAATGATTGATTTTCTTGCAGACCTCAGCGTGAAATGTGAGGAGGGAGATATTGACGTGTCTCGTACCAGTCTCTCCTCACCTCCACAGCTGACGGGAACACCTGAGTGGGAGGTTGGATGTCATGCCAACTTCTTCTCTCCTCGAGGCGATGTGTAGGTGCCCTGTCCTTCACATTACTTATTGTGTCGCAGCTGATGCAGAATTCCAGTCAGAACTATAATTGTCCTCCCTTTCAAGAATTCAGCCTTTTTTATCTATGCAAGCCATCAAAGCTCCCTTCTAAAAAAGAAAGAAAAAGCTTGAGGTCATTCTGATTTGAAGCTACAATCGTCCGTCTCTGTTCCACCTTTTCTCATTAATTACTACGTTGGGGACCTGGACAACACACGAAAAAGAAGAATGATGTAATCAAAAATCTCGTCTTTTTTCTCCCTGGCTGAAGAAGTGTCCCAGGTGAGCAGATTGTGAACCAATAGGGGTGTATTGATCCAAGGCTTCTCTTATGAATCCATCAAGGACTTCTGTCATGTCCAGGCACGTCAAACAGGGCTTTGATTTCTGGAACGTCTCTGTAAGAGCTGGACCTACATCAAATCTACCTGCAGTCTGGCTGCAATATCAAACTGCCCCCTTAATTATTCAAAGCTTTCAGACTAAAAGCCTTTATACTTTTGCCGCAACCAGGATGCAATAGAAATATTTTCTTCTTTTGAGAGGTAGTACCTTAAAATACAATAGGCAACAAAAAAGTTGCTCTTAAAATAAGCTTTTCAGAGTTTTTTTTCATTTCATTAGGTGGTCATCTCTTGAGATGGCAAACTTACACACACACAAACACACACACACACACACACACACACATATCCAAGGTTTCTGTGTTGTTAAATTTCAGCCTAGGGTATGTCAGTGAATCATTGATGGGTGAATGGGATAGTCGATTCTTCTTGGAGCTCGGTTTGAGGAATACCAAGAGCCCAGCAATGAATTTTGAAATGTGAAGTCGAAGAAGAGAGAGGGGTGCTTTGCTCTCACACAGCCAGGGATCAGAGGCCTGTATGAATCAGTAATGCTACACACACACACACACACACACACACACACACACACACCCACCCACCCACACACACACACACACACACCATGGACTCATCTTACTAGTACATCATTTTCTTTCGTTCTGCCTTTTACACCACATTTTGTCACATCGGGCGTGATACAGTGTTGTGATGCAATGTTTTTGAGAAAAGACCCTTTATTGCTTTTAAAGACTTAGCTTCTTCTAATATGCAACAGAATAGTCTGCATCATCTGTTTACAGCAGAAATTAGTGAAAAACAATGTGTTCCGTGCTTTTCTTTGATAGTCGAATGTATGTGGGATAAAGGAAAAAGAACAAAAGCATAAAAAAGCAGCCAATTTAAGCAGTGGAAAGCAGAAAAAGAGATGTGAGTAGAAGTGTAATCGATAACAAACAGGTTCCCTTTTAAAATGTGGAAAGAGGAGGAAAATGAAGAAGAAAAAAGCAGACAATAGGAGGAACTTTAGTGGGAGAGTAGTAGGAGGTCAGAGGTTTCACTTAAAGGTGGCGAGGCAGCTCATTTAGAGTAAAAACATGAGGCGGACCTCTGGGAGCTGGCTGCCTGCGCAGGAAGAAAACACAGGAATTGTGCATTTCAGAAGTTTGCACACGTGTTCCTTGACTCTAGAGAATAAATTAATTACCCACATACTTTCTCTCCTATTCGAAAAGAGAACATTTGTTTTAACTTAATGGCCGTAGTTCATATTTTGTTGTGACGCTAAATGACAGAAGGATCTTTTGTTTCCTGCCTGAGCTCCAACTTTCATCTTCCATCATCATTTTGTTTCCTGTAACCGTGCAACATTTGTCATCATTGAAGCATAACTTGAGGGGGATTTATGTAGTAAACAAACCTTTATAACATAGTGCGCTTTGCGATGAAAGAAGCAGCAGAATTCATTCCTGCCTCAGCCTGCACAAAGGAAACTTTAAGTATTTCAAATAAAATAAACACAACATGAACACAGTTCTTTAGAGTTGAAGTGACTGTGTGCAGGATTCGGCTTTAGGGAATGAAAAGGCTTTAGGGAAGGCAATGTCTGCCGGTTCACTGCTTTGGTCCAGATTGAAATATCTTAACTGTTGGATGGATTGCCATGAAATTGTGTACTCACTGTCAGACATAGTGTGCTGAATTTGTACTTTTAGAAGTAAAACAGCTGTTATATCCTTGACATCGGCTTGGGAACATATGCTGTATGTACTTTTGGCCCTCACAAATATATCCATAAGTTAATTGAGGTCCAGTCATTAGGACCCTTTGAGGTACATAAAGGTAGATTGCACCTTGTGGAAGAGAAACAGAATCCTACTTTACCCCGCTGTCGGATAGAGCTAATTGTTGGACATCAAGGCACCTTTTTGATGGCCAAAAGGGTGCATATATTATTCCCTTAATAATAATAATAACAATATTTTATAATAATAATAATTATTATTAATACATACAAATTCAGCACATTAATACTGAGCAACAAGTTCTCCAACATAAACGGCGGGAGAGGCACGTGGGCATGTATAGCGCCTCACGTTTATCGCGGTACAACGGCACGTTCTAAAAATAGCTCACACGTACGGTCCGCCGTCGTAAAACAAGACGGCAGTTTCTGTGGATTTATGTTGTAAAACCACTGACCTTAGGTTTAGGGCAAAAAATGTCTGGTAATGCGTTATAAAAGACATATTAAACAGTAAATAAATGTATGTAAATGCCGGAAGTGACGTAGTAACAAGGGTCACGTGACTGCTGCAAGTTAAAAAAACAAGTTATGTTTCATGTTACAGTTTACAAAACTTACGCAAAAAACGGGCGGTGAAAGTCCACCGCTTGTTCGACACATCTTCCACACCAACCTCCTACCAAATGCAGGAATCCGCCTTTTTAAACTTCTCTTGGCTGTCAATAACTGCTACGTCAGCAAGATGGAGGTGGCCACATTACAGCGGACAGTGAAATATTGAGACATTTTACACTTTGGTCGTAAAACTACTTACATTGCCATCAGCCTTAGCTCTACTTTGTGCTAATTAGCAAATGGTGGCATGCTAACATGCTAAACTAAGTTGGTGAACATGGTGAACACTGCTAAACACAACACATCCTCATGAGCGGGTTTGTAGGATTGTTTATGAAAACTATTCCTGTTTTAAACATGTGACGAATGCCGTTTTTAAGTAATTAATAATGTTGTGATACGGAACTAGAGGAGCAACAAATCACTTGTTTAAGGTTAGGGGTTATGACCCGGTGACCTGGAACATGAGTTAAGATTGTTCCACGGATGCTGGTCTCCCGGGTCAAAGCCCTGGTGGAGCCACAGAACCCTATGTACTGCATAAAGAAAGAGTCACCTGTTGGAACGGCGTTGTTTGGTATTCAGCCAGGATTCAGCCATGTTTTGATGTAGCCTTTTTATAATCGTCTAATGTCAGTCACAAAAAGTCCAACCAATATTTGTAAAATAGAAATAAGAGCAAAATTTCAGCTTAAAATGTAGTGGAGCTGATGGAGAGGGGACTAGACCTGTTGTGCTACAACTTTGTACTAATAGGAAAAGAAATGTCAATCAAACTCTTACAATCCCCCGCCAAACAGTTTTCAAAGAGACAACAGAATGTTTTTCATCAGATTTAAGGTTTTTCTTGATGTGTTATCACTTGTTTCACTTGCATACACAATTACTTGGTGGCTGGTTAGTTTTTCAGCTCTTCATGGCTACTCCATTTTCTGTCCATTGTATTGTGGGACAATAGTGTCCATCAGCAGCACACTCAAAAACCTAGCATTCTTTAGTAAACTTACTGTTTTTAAATGTTTTATTTTGCTCCTTTTCCCGTCTGAATGCAGTACAGACTCAGGATCTGCCATGAGTTAGTGTATAGTCTGGTATTGGATGCTACATGGCTACATGTACGAGCACCTAGTGGCGTCATCTCGTATCACTCTGAATACGCCTGACGGACAGCAAAGCTGCGGATGTGACCCCCTCTAACAGCTACTGATTGATGATCCAGAGATGATGGAAAATACAGTGTTTTCCATACATTGTTTGACTAGATGTTTGTTTTTTCTCATCTACGCAACCTCAAAACTGTATAGTGCCTCCTGCTACTGCTGGTTGGGAATGTGGAAAGCGCAGGAACCAGAAGGAGTGGGGATAAGAGTGCCAAAGATTAGGGATGAGTGGCCGAGTAGATGAGGGATAATGGGTAACAGTCCGCTTTCGGAAGGCATGGCATCGCGTGGGAATTCTGAAGAGGACCGATTCAGGCCGGATGAGAGAGGAAGCTGATTATCCACCCTCCTTTTGTGTGTGGGATCAGGATCAGCAAGCAAATCCTCCACTCGGAGAGGAGAGTCGAGTAAAGGGAGAGGAGGGGGCAGGTGAGTTGAGGCGAGAGAAGACAATGAAGGGAGGGGGAGAAGGGAGAAATGGAGAAAACAGAAGGAGAGGCTAGGGGAGGAAGTGTGATTTTAGCCTTTGTAGCTTGATTTGGCATATACAACGCAATCAAGTTATCGCTGATGCAGTCTTCACCTGCCATGCATGATTATGTGCATATATATGATTATATTCTCATTTATGTAGTCTGATTTTTAGGCTTAGTCCTCATTAGCCGCTTCATTTTATTGAACACTGCTTTGTTCCTGTTCCCCTGCTTTTTTTCACACCTCACAGTCTCTGATGATTAAATGAACTCAGAAATATCTTGCTCTAACAACCCGCACTGTTCCTGTTCGTCATGGGAGCAAGAGAAGCCAAACTAATTGCATGCGCATCTGGATTTGCCGGATACTCGTCGAGGCTGAAATGTGAAGTGTTTGTGTGGGAGTGTGTGCGAGCATGCATGTGTGTCTTATTTGTCTTGGTCCTACGTTCTGCTTTGCTGTGTCAGATATCCCTACCTCTCTCTGGTACCTGCAGCAATACAGGAGCCATTAGACACTCACTGAGTGATGAGACAAAGCAGTTTTCATTAAAAAGACATTTGGTGAAGACTGGAGGCCTTGAATTGATGTGAAGCGAGGGACAAAAGGCTTGTGTTTGTCTTAGGAGGGGGGGCCGAGTGACTCATATGTCAGTGTTTCAGACTGCATAATCGGAAAAAAACTGCCACTCAAATAAGCAGCGGCTGAAAGCGAGCCCAGGTTTGATGGCGATGAGAGGGAGCCAGGTGTGCAGGCGTGCGTGTAAGTGTGTGTGTGTGTGTGTGTGTGTGTGTGTGTGTGTGTGTGTTACTGAGCTGGAAGGTCTAAGTGAGGGAGAGAGAGTGAAGGACGGTGTGAAGTCATTTGGTGAATTTGTACAATGCTGTAGAGTGAAAGTGAGACACTGTTGCTAACACCTGTCAGCTAGCTGTGGATTAACAAGGACTAACTCCCTGCTGCTGCAGCCTTCCACCTCACTACCACACACCCCAAAGCCATGCCCCCCAGCCCCACCCCACCCCAAGGCACCATCCATCGGACCACCAGGCATCCAGCCGGAGTGTATTACTGTCACCTAGAGACAGATTTGAAGAGTTGAGTTCAGCTGAGGAGAAGGCTGAAACAATCAAGCTTCAATTTCAGTCTATTTTTCTCGAGTGTTTCAAAAAGGCGGATGTAACTCAACCTGTGGGTACAAATTTCCACCAGTTTGAAGACTAATAGGAGGGAAGAAATGATGGAGGAGATGTGTTAATCATAGGGGTGGCACCTCTGTACTAGATAGATAATTCTTGGTATCACTGCACCATCTTTCCAGTTCATTTACAGTCTCACTGACATATTCTGACAGAATACTGCAGACGAACTACAGGTAGAGCTAGGCAGAGGCACTTCAAGTGATTTTATTAGGCTGTGAAAGTGCCTTATGCTCAGCAAAGACACACCACAAACTGTGTTAATGCCACTTGAATGGGATGCTACATTTACTTTAACTGTCTGAGAAGTTTGTTTGTTTCATGCTTGAGGCTAAAATGGCCTTGAGGTCTTAAAAAATTAAACTGACCAGGCTCTGTATGGATGAATTATTTTAGAATCAAGCCAATTTTTCTGTCAGTTTGACATTCAGTTTGAGGGGGGTTGTGGCACTGGAATAATTGCCTGAGCGATTAACAATCTGGCTGTTGAACGCTCGGATGGATTTTTGGCATGTCTGAAATTTTGGTCATTGTGCGATTCCATTTCCCACATAGCTGCGGTGAAAAGATGAGTTAGAGACTGTGGAGAGCCGGTTTTAATATTATTATTGGATGTTTTTTTCTTCCCTACAAATTAAGGGGTACAGTGCTCATTCGGAATGGGCCAAGTGTTTGGCATGTGCTATTTCTGCTAGTAGCTTTCTCGAGAAGCACTCATTCAAAGAACTTCATATTCGACACTGCGCTTCCTTGGGTCCTGAGTAATACACAGATGCCATGGATACATGAGACACCTCACTCTGGCTCACAGGAAAAAAAACACCAGTGGCAGACTATACCATTAGGCAAGGTAGGCAACTTCCTGCCCCCAACAAAAAGACCCCAAAACAGCTATAGACTTATCATGATCTTTAGAAATGGAAAATGTTGAATCATGTTGCTATTCCTACTCATTGTGCCCTCGAAAGAATGTATAAAGGCTCCAAAAGCATTAAAAATATGCTCTGCTGTATACTATGTAATTCATTTGTACTCCTCAGTGGGAGGCAAACATTGAACTGCTACATTTATGCAGATGCTATTTGCACCAAGGTGTCCGTAGCTAACAATGCTACTTGCACCCGGCCTTATTAGTTAGTTCTAACCGCAACCCTAAAGTTACCATAACCCACATTGATTTGCAACCGATCAACAACCTTGACCATTTTCCCACCAATCCACACCAAACTGAACAAAACATACCAAACTGAACAAAACATATATTTCTTTGCTACACAGCAGGGAGTCAAACCTGTGGCCCTGGATTTGATGGCCCAATGACTTCCAACTGGAGCTAATCAGCCAGTTGAAAAACCAACAGGGACATAAGGCACAGCCCTGACCAATTCCACTGCTGCAGGGCGGGTCTTGACTGGATAATAATAATAATAATAATGATAATAATGCATTTAATTTGTAAACCCAAGGACACTGTACAACACAACATAAAATTATTTAAAAAAAACAGTGGCAACAAAAATAAAACATCGAACAGTATTGAGATGGTGAGTGGGTGACTAGGTGGTGTATGCTTGTCTGAACAGATGAGTTTTGAGTCTGGATTTGAAAAGTGGCAAGGAGTCGATGGTGCGGAGGTCAGGAGGGAGATTGTTCCAGAGCCGGGGAGCAGAGCGGCTGAAGGCTCTACTGCCCATGGTGACGAGGAGGAGCAGGGACAGAGAGCTGGAGGGTGGAGGAGGAGCGGAGTGAGCAGGCAGGAGTGGAGGCGTGGAGGAGGTCTGAGATGTACCGTGGAACCAGGTTGTGAAGCGCTTTGAAGGTGATGAGGAGTATTTTGAAGTTGATCCGGTGTTTTATTGGAAGCCAGTGGAGTTCTGGCAGGATGGAGGTGATGTGGTGAGCGGAGGGAGTCGGGTTATGATGCCTGCAGCAGAGTTCTGGAGGAGCTGCAGGTTCTGGAGGGATTTGTTGGGGACACCAAAGAGCAGGGAGTTGCAGTAGTCAATCCAGGAGGTGACGAGACTGTGGACGAGGATGGCAGTGGTGTGTGGAGTGAGAGAGGGACGGAGACGAGAGATGTTGCGTAGGTGGAAGTATGCAGACCGGGTTAAGTTATTGATGTGTGAGTGAAAAGAGAGAGTACTGTCGAGGATGACACCCAGACTCTTTACCTGAGGGGAGGGAGGGACGATGGAGTTGTTGATGGAGATGGAGGAGCTGTTAGATTTGGAGAGAGTGGAAGAGGTGCCTACCAGGAGGACTTCAGTTTTAGAGCTGTTAAGTTTGAGGAAGTTGGAGGAGAACCAAGAATGAATTTCTTGAAGACAGAGGGTAAGGGAGGTCGGTGGAGGGGATGAGGAGAGTTTGGTAGAGAGGTAGAGCTGGGTGTCATCCGCGTAGCAGTGGAAAAGTATGTTGTGTTTGCGGAAGATCTGACCGAGAGGGAGTAAGTAGATAATGAAGAGGAGGGGCCCCAGGACAGATCCCTGGGCCACACTGGCAGGAACAGGGAAAGTGTGGGACTTGTGGGATTTCAGTTGGATGAATTGTGTGCGGCAGGAAAGGTAAGAAGTGAACCAGGTGAGGGGAGAGTGATGCCTATGGATGAAAGTCTGTCCAGGAGGGCGTTGTGTGAGATGGAGAAGGATGAGTATGGAGAGAAAACCAGAATCAGAGGCTATGAGAAGGTAATTTGTGATTTAGAGGAGTGCTGTTTCGGTGCTGTGGAGGGGACAGAAACCGGATTGAAACTGCTCGTAGATATTGTTGGTGATAAGGTGGTTGTGGAGTTGAGAGGCAACAGATTTTTCGAGGATTTTTGAGATGAATGGTAACTAGCCAAATAGATGCCAAGTGACTAGCAACACACAGGTGCTAATAGACCCTCAGCTACATTTACCTGACCACATAGCAGGTTCAGATTTTATCCACAAAATATAAGAGTTGAAAGCTCCACCATAACCTGACCAGAAGTACATTGTTCCGATAATTCCTCTCTTTCATTCTTCACTTTTAGTAAAACTTTGAATGCAGGGCTTTGTCTGTGCAGTATTAATAGAAAGTTGTGAGTACTTTTTCTACCACAGCCAATATCAACATTCCCACTTCGAGAAAAGGTGAAAAGTAAAGCAAGAGGGCGTTTGCTTGGGGCCCCCAAATCACTAAATCTCCCCAAAAAACACCAAAGTAACTCATGGTCTGATACACCAGTCAGATAAAGTTCGATGCTGCCTTTCTCTTCTGCGTCAGTATTTCTGAGGATGTGGTCATTAGGATCCATGCCATTTTATTGGACATGACAATGGACAAAATCAATCATGTTTATGTCCAGTTCCAGTCAATAACACAACAGTGTGAGCAAACAAGTTGTACTTTTTGTTGTGGTTTATTCTGGTGATTTAAAACAGTGCCATCATTTCAAGTAACTGGGGAAACATTTTAAGAACATGAAATAAACGATCTTCACAGGACACCTGTTGCCACTTAATAATTTAACCACGACTTTCTGTTCTTTAAATAATAACACTGAGGAGAAGCTAAATACTGGTACAAAGACTGTCCATCCATTAAATTAAATTAACATTACCCCCTGTTCTTACTTTACCCTAACACACACACACACACACACACACACACACAAGAAAATGTTATTTTCTTTAGCCTGCTGAAGGTAACAGTTGTTATTAAGCCACTTCTGCTTTTACAACTTCCCAACAAACTCCAAAAATGACACTAAGATCTTGATCTTGAAGTTCTTGAGTTTGAGTCTCAGCTTGCATTAACCAGCATTAACTTAAGCCGACAAGAGTGGATAAACAACTGTAGTAATGTCATCTTGCCCCCGAGAGACTTACATGTTTTACCATTCCAAACAGTCCTATCTGACTTGATTTACATAATAAGCCCTTTAGGAAAACTAAGAATAAATCCATAAACAAAACTAACCAGCTTCGGCATCATGCCCCATCATACATTTCCTGTTTTGCTAGGCCTCCTTCAACCTGAACTATGTCAGCTCTGTCAGAACTGTTAGCACCCCTGATAATGGTAAATGGACTGCAGCTAAATAGCGCTTTTCTAGTCGCTTTGCAACTACTCAAAGCGCTTTACACTACAGGCCGCGCTCATTCACCCATTCACACACAAACTCAGAGATGGCAGAGGCTACCCTAAATATTGCCAACTATTTAAAAATTTGCAGCATCTGGAGCAATTTGGGGTTCAGTATCTTGCCCAAGGATACTTGGTATCATGTAGGCTGCCATGGACCGAACCACCAACCTTCGATCGCCGACCAGTGGGCTACCGTTGTACCAATAGAGCCATGGTTGTGGTAATGCTGTACCACAACAGCCAGGTGGCCCTGTTGAGTGTGAGCTAACCTCTACTACCACTGTTAGCTCTGTTGGCGCCTGTCTGACGTCAGGTTAGAGCCATGTGGAGGCAATCCCAGCTCCGACTTAATTTAATTGGCATGTCATGTACAGCACCTTTTAATATGTTGGATTTCTGCCGTCACAGATCAGTTAAGGCCGGGAACCCTCAGGCTTTGGTCCCTGCAACCTGAGACAACCTCTTGCAGTGAGAATGCAATAGAGGATGCAATAGAAATGCAAATGAGCCTGATATGGAGCGTCATGACACAGTTTAAGAATGCAATAACATGCCAATTGGAAAAGGACTTTCATCACTTTGCCTGGAGGCGTCACCAGTGTTTAGTCTGCTGTGACAAATGAAAATGCATTTCATGTTTTACAATGTTTGGTGTTTTCACATTTGCAAGACAGGTAAGCCGACATTATCCGCCAGTATATCTGCAGGAGAATGACTCACTCCATGTCAATATTAATGGCTTCAAAGAGGTTTTAGTTTTACAGGACCACAAAGACCACTTTGATAGACTGGACAAAATGTTCTTTCGTCATGGATGAAAGAGTCTGCATACATGCGGTCAATGAGTGGGAGAGATTTGGTTGATAGCTGCTGTTGTGGACAGAGGACATGAAGAAAATTGGTATACATTGAGGTGATGTTTAATATTATTTGATAAGCACAAATGCACACACATATGCACATACAGGGGGCTCTAACTGAGTCAGAGAGATGCCCAGGAGTGGGAAGGTTAGCCAGTCATGAAATTACTAAACAAATAGAGGCTTACAGGCTTCCCAGCTCAAACATTTTAGTGGGTGTTGAGACCTGCAGATAAGCTGTGTGTGTGTGTGTGTGTGTGTGTGTGTGTCTGGTGGATATAAAAGAGGAGCTGATGGATCCTATGATCATGATCATAATGATAATGATGATGTTGGTAAACGTGATTTAATTGCTTAATTATTGGCTCCATCAAAATCGACATCAAACCCCACAATCACTGATCCTGAAATATTTATCTGATTCTTTGTATGCAGTGAACCTCTTAATTATTTGTGTTCATTACTAATGTAGTGGGTAACAACCCAGCATGGTTAGTAGCACATCAGTGCTATGCTGCTTCATGTAGTGGATAATCCATTTGACTGAAAATGCTTGATGTAGTCAACAACACGATTTATTCATCATTGGATATCGATACATTTTAGCCAATCCTAGCTCACCTAGCTACGACTTTTAGCTGCAGAAAGAGAGATCTTAAGGGACTGCTACAACCAGCTTTGTGCATCAAATGTGCTCAAGTTTTTGGTGAATGGTGAACTGAATGGATAAGTTTGCCACCAATGAACATGAGCATTACACTGTGTTGCTTAACAGTGATTTTTCCCTTAGTGCCTCACTCCATGGTTAAGGTGGGGGATTAGGTCTGGATCAGGTTTAGGTAGGGAGAAACACATAAGGAACCAGAAAACAGTCTTTGACAAAACACCTGCAATCAGCATGGCTACTGCAACTGGCCATTCAGACAATTCTGCTACAGCTGCAGCCAAAGCATTCTCACTGTGGATAGTGTCACTTTCTGCTTGTTTACCATGCAAAGTGGCAAAAAAAACCTTCTATGTTCACAGGAAATAATTCACTTTGGTAGTATATCCATTTGAGGTTAAGGTAAAAGAATAGAGTTGGGCTTAAAACTTTTAAAATGTCTGCACTTTACTACCAGAAGCCACCTGTTGACAACTTTGACCCTCTTGTTTGCGCTCTTTGCACTAATGTCAGTGTCGATGATTTTCCTGTTTCGCCTCATTCCATGGTTAAGGTTTGGTCTGGATTTCTTTAAAGCACCTGTTGCCATCATGGCTACTGGAACTGGCAATTCAGAGTTGTTGATCTGCCACGGGTAGCGGAGCTTATTCAGAAATCGTTCCTGTCGCACATATTTGAGGGTAGGAAATAACGACCTATGTTGTCGAATGATTTAGAGAAACTGTTACAATATGAACTGGTATCACCCCCGTTGAGACTGGGAGCCACACAGATGACCAGGGTGTCACAGAAAGAAACTCTCTGAACATCTTTAGATTCCAGTCTGTCAGCCAGCATCACACCAGCAGATGAGAGCTTAGCGATGCTTGTCAGCTGCAGCTCAGATTTGTGGGAGAGCTCAGCATGTTGTCATCATTGTTATTGAAGATCAAATATACCAGGGTAAAATTATTTATCAGCCCTGGAGGCTAACGGGCTAAAAATTGGAAGACAGCTCCAGTGTGCAGCAATAAGACGTGACTGCAGTACAGCACAGGAGGAAATCACAAAAAACTAAGTGTTTTCAGCAAAATATGCTTTGGACTTGACAACACCATGTCCTCACAATCTGTCAACACTGACAAAATATCAGAAAATACTACGGAATTAATTAAAATCAATAAACAACACTTGTATCTCTTATAAAAGCAGATTAGCATTTGACAGCAGAAATATATTTTAGGATGACAAATGCTAATTTACATGACCAAAATTACAAAAAATAAAAAAATAAGATCCAATTCAGCTTCTTCAGGAGATAGAGGTGGTTTAGTCAGTTAGTTAGGCACTTTAGGTCACTAGATAACAGATGGTCATGTAAGTTTGTAAGTAGTTGTAATAACCAAACATTTGGTATTGATCTGATACCACGTAACTACAGGGCCAGTATTCTCAATACCGATACCGATACTTAGAAAAGGAATTTATAAATACTAATGTTCCTTTGGCAGTTAACTCAAAGGGGTTATTATATTCAGCCATATATATACTTTGAGGTATATATCTTTACATGGGTATATATTTTTCATTTCGAGTAAAATTATTATATAAAAAATATATTTATCAGTCTGCTAAAACTACAACTATGATGACCAATTTCACTTTTAAAAATAACATTAACTAATGCTGGAGATGACTGAATATTACTTTCCCTTTGATAAATCAGTCCCTGGATATTCTGAGCTGGGATCCCTCTCCTCCTTCCTCCGTTTACTTTGAGTATGTATGAGACGCTATAAGTGTGTGGTGTTGCTACAGTAGCGGACATGTTTCCTGTGGCAGCTTGTAGTTAAGCATAAAGTAAGTCCAAACAGCGCTCCTCTTCCTCTCTACTGGCAGCAGGGAGGAGACAGTGAGCAGGACTCCTGTTGGACAGGAGAACTGAACATAGAGAAGAGAAGCTGAAACCTAAGTATCGATTTCATCACACAAATATCAATCAATACCAATACCAACGTAGGTGTTGAAACTATCGATATTTTAGATGGATCCACCCACCACTACCAAACATCAGAACAGAGATATGTACAGAAATCTACTGCTGTGCATAAATTGCATTAATTTAAACAGGGTTGGTACACTTTAGCAGTGGTCAAATTAAAGCACTTTTCAAGGACTTTCCAGGTCAATTTTCAAGCTTTTCTAGTATCTTCACCTGTTGTAAGTGTCATGTTGTAGATGAGTACTTCCATACTAAAAGGGGGAGATTTCACTGAACCAAACCAACAGAGATGGTGTTACACTTTAAGGAGGAACGCTCTTCATTTCAGATAGATACTCATTATTTTACATTGAACATGTGATTATCTATAGTCTATAGATGGATATTGTCAGATTGAAGAGAAATACAGTTTAAATTTCAAGCATTTACAAGCACTTTATCCAAAATCCAAGCACTTTTTAAACCTTGAAAATACAACTTTTAAATGTAAGCATTTTCAAGGATTTCAAGCAGCCGTACGAACTGTTTAAAGATTAATTTTCATTCAGTCTCACTATTGGGATTAATGTCTATAAATATGAGCGGACAAGAGGGTGAGCTTGAGCAACAATTCTCAGTGTGAAAACCATTTTGTTTCACTTGACTGTGTCTGCTAGCCTCTATTCCTTTTTTAATTTAAATTCCAAGCTTGGTACGAAGTCTAACTTTAGTCCATATTTGGAACATTGCAGTTCACCGTAGCCTCGTGTAAAAGTGGTTAGGAAAGGGCATGTAGTGATTTTGACTTTTAAACCCCAAAATAACACAATTTAAGTTAAACACACAAATGGATGTTTTAGGTTTTTAGGTTTTATTTTATTTGCACAGTTAGAATTACATAAAATGACAAAGATAACATATAATGTAAAGTGCAGGGAGAGGCAGAAAACCCAGATGGGCTGATTTAAAGCCTCCACCTAAAATTTAATTAGAAAGTAATAAACTGATAATAGAAAAAACAAATGTATAACATCAACAAGTTATAATGACAATAACAAAAACAATTAAAAACAAAAATGAACATGTTAAAAAAGTATATTTGTGTGTGAACTAGAATTTCAAAACAGCAGTTAAATGAGCTTTCAGACATCTTTTGAAGCATTTTACAGAGATGGAGTTCTTTGCCAGATGGGAAAAGGTTTTATCCATAATTTATTCCCTAAATTGAACAATAAATTGACCTCTGCATGTCAGAAATCTTGGAGGATGAAGATCTAAAGATTGACGTGTTGAACAAGAGTGATGTGCCTTAGAGCAAATGTCCTTTAGCTTAAAAGTTATATATATATAAAAAAATCATAGAATTATTTAGAGAAGAAGCACAGTTATATTCCTGGTACGTGTTTTGTCCCTGGTGTCAGGAATCAGAGAGCTACAGTGTGCTGTGTTCAGTTGAGCACCTCATTAAAGCTCTCATCCTTTCTTTCCTCATCCCGATACATTTATTCTTTCTCCATCCTTCATGCCCGCTGATTTTCTGTAGGCTTTCCATACTTCTCCTCCTTCCATCCATCCCTAACTAATTCCTCTCCCTGTAGAGGAGCTTCCAGCTTTGTCCTGCTCTGCGGCGAGAAGGACCCTGAGTCCTAATCCCCTTCTTGGCCTGAGAGGCAGGGGAAAGAGGGAGGGCGTGGATTTTAGCCTCTGGAGTTTCGGGCCTGGATCTAATGTAATTACTCATAGTGAGTGACCCTGGTGGCAGGTGGCTGCAGCCTCAGAGAGCAGAACCAGACCTCTGTCCTTTCTGTCGTAACTCAGAAGAAACCCTTCGGTGAGCAAAGCAATTGTTGTCACCGTCTTCACGTCTCATTTTAACATTACTGTTTGTCTGTTTATCATAATAAATTCTCATAATAATCTTGCTTAGTCTTCTACTGACATTGCTGTTGTGTCTTTCTTTTGGCTTGAAATGTATTTAATTGTTGCTAATCTGCTGTTAGCATTAGCTATGCTGACATGACCTGTTAGTCAGTAAATCACAAGGTAAAAACATTGTTCTTTGATTGACAGCGACAGCTACAGGCTCACTGACTCAGCTAACGCTTATCATCGTATTTGCTACTGTTGCAATCCAAAGACATTATCCTGACATTTTTTTAAGCTGCCCAAACCTTTAAAATTATCCTGGCAAAAACCCTTCCTCCTCACCTTAAAAAATATTGAAGTTTTTTCTTTTTCTTCCACTCTCAAGTCATAAACGCAGCACATAAAATAGTTCAGATCAGACAGAGAAACAACAGAATGGATCACCTGATTGGTTTCTTCTCACTTGCCTCTCAGAGCTTCCGTACCAGGCTCATATGGTCGATTTTCACTTTAACCTGCCCCCATGGGAGAGGTGAGGCTAAACAGGCTAACTGGCTACTCAGCTTAGTTGATAGTGCAATCTGAGAAAACTCTGAGGAGTGAAGAAAGGAAAATAATCTCAACACTCAGGCTTCCCAGCTGTGAATGGGTCAAGTAGGCGCGCTAGTGTAGGCGTACACATGCTTTAATAACTGTATGTTTGTTACACTTGCACGGACGAGAATATAAGTCTGTTTTCATTGCCATGGAAACCAACAAAAAAAGGGTCAAACACTTGTCTCTTTGGGAAGTGACAAATCTATTTCCTCCCGTTCAGCAGCAGGCACTCTCTCCCGGATCTAACAAGCTGTATTTCACATCACGTCTCAATATGTCCTCCCAGCAGGACGTATTGGACTTGCAGTCGATACATCATCTATCACTGACTTTCATCTTCAGAGCTTGAAACGTTGACGCTTTCTGATCTCCTTTGCCAGGCCCGGCAAGTCTCTGGCAAAGGACAAAAGTTAACAAAAAAGAAATACAAATGAATTATTGAGTGATGCGGGCGGACAAACGAGAGCTTTATGTGCTGCTCAAGCGCCCATTTAACCTTAAGTAATTATTTGGCTTCCGCTTTTAATGGAGGCCTGAGCAAGTGAGATAAATCAGCGCTCACTTGAGAGATACTAAAGGATTTGGGAGTGAGAGACAAGTTGACAGAGTGAGTGCTGATGAGCCTTCTGAGACCATGCAACTCGCACACACAATTAACACACAAATGTATATTATCCAAGCACACAAATGTTTATTATCCAAGGACACAAATGTATATTATCCAAGGACACAAATGTATATTATCCAAGCACACAAATGTATATTATCCAAGCACACAAATGTATATTATCCAAGGACACAAGCACACAAATGTATATTATCCAAGCACACAAATGTATATTATCCAAGGACACAAGCATAGACAAACACTTCTTTTTCTTCCTGGGATACGTACGGAATGAATGGCTTCATTGGACCTTCACAATAAATCAAATTGGGGTCAAGGATGTGAAAAAAGTAAACAACAGTAAACAAGTCATAACACGAATCAATACAGGAAATCATTACATGGGCATGTTTGTAGAGCCTAAAGGTAAAGCTGCAGTCAGAAGAGCCTTGGCTGCATTGAAAGGCATACGATCACACAAAGGCACACAGTTGTTTCTGGAGAATCTGATTCATGTTCGAGCGCCCTGGTTGCTGTCACTCAGCTTTCAGCTCTGTAATTTGTTTTGAAAGGGGATCATCTTAAAGGGGATGTTTTGGCAGGCTTGCAGTTTTGACAGATATTTGCCAATGAAATAAATTGCCATTGTGTGCTTCAGACGCAAATCACAACTCAAACAATGTAATTCAATAAATTGTTTCAATCAAACTTGTTAACCCCTTCACTTCCTGTTTGCTACACAGCAAGGTCTAATTTAAACTACATTAATGGCCTGTAACAAATTGTTTTAAAAAGAAATGGCTGAACATTTCAATGAAATTTAGCTTTTTTTAATATTCAAAGCGACCCCACTGACCTTTCTTTTACGTATTCATGATATTTGGCGACCCCATGACCTTTCTACAAACGCCATAAAATCGTCAAGCCAAAATTTACGCAAAGAAAAATCAATCTTAGCAGCAGATGAAAATGAGCATAAAGCCGCCGTGGACAGCCAGGCTTAGACTGGTTATGCTGTGAGATAAATCAGCG